>NC_060184.1:17766787-17906787 GCF_021184085.1 Oncorhynchus gorbuscha
TGACTGTGTTGTGTGGGTGTTTCTCTGCTGTGACTGTGTTGTATGGGTGTTTCTCTACTGTGACTGTGTTGTTTGGGTGTTTCTCTGCTGTGACTGTGTTGTGTCTTGGTGTTTCTCTGCTGTGACAATGTTGTGTGGGTGTTTCTCTGCTGTGACTGTGTTGTGTCTTGGTGTTTCTCTGCTGTGACTGTGTTGTGTCTTGGTATTTCTCTACTGTGACTGTGTTGTGTGCGGGCGTTTCTCTACTGTGACTGTGTTGTGTGCGGGCGTTTCTCTATTGTGACTGTGTTGTGTCTTGGTGCTTCTCTGCTGTGACTGTGTTGTGTCTTGGTGTGTCTCTACTGTGACTGTGTTGTGTCTTGGTGTTTCTCTGCTGTGACTGTGTTGTGTCTTGTTGTTTTTCTACTGTGACTGTGTTCATCTGGGTGTTTCTCTACTGTGACTGTGTTGTTTGGGTGTTTCTCTGCTGTGACTGTGTTGTGTCTTGGTGTTTCTCTGCTGTGACAGTGTTGTGTGGGTGTTTCTCTGCTGTGACTGTGTTGTGTCTTGGTGTTTCTCTGCTGTGACTGTGTTGTGTCTTGGTATTTCTCTACTGTGACTGTGTTGTGTGCGGGCGTTTCTCTACTGTGACTGTGTTGTGTGCGGGCGTTTCTCTCGATGTGTGACTGTGTTGTGTGTTGTGTCTTGGTGCTTCTCTGCTGTGACTGTGTTGTGTCTTGGTGTTTCTCTACTGTGACTGTGTTGTGTGCCGGCGTTTCTCTACTGTGACTGTGTTGTGTCTTGGTGTTTCTCTGCTGTGACTGTGTTGTGTCTTGGTGTTTCTCTGCTGTGACTGTGTTGTGTCTTGGTGTTTCTCTGCTGTGACTGTGTTGTGTGGGTGTTTTGCTGCTGTGACTGTGTTGTGTCTGGGTGTTTCTCTATTGTGACTGTGTTGTGTCTTGGTGTTTCTCTGCTGTGACTGTGTTGTGTCTTGGTGTTTCTCTGCCGTGACTGTGTTGTGTGGGTGTTTCTCTACTGTGACTGTGTTGTGTTGGGTGTTTCTCTGCTGTGACAGTGTTGTGTGGGTGTTTCTCTACGGTGACTGTGTTGTGTCTTGGTGTTTCTCTGCTGTGACTGTGTTGTGTTGGGTGTTTCTGCTGTGTGTCTTGGTGTTTCTCTGCTGTGACTGTGTTGTGTCTGGGTGTTTCTCTACTGTGACTGTGTTGTGTCTTGGTGTTTCTCTGTGTTGTGTGGGTGTTTCTCTGCTGTGACTGTGTTGTGTCTGGGTGTGACTGTGTTGTGTCTTGGTGTTTCTCTGCTGTGACTGTGGTCTTGGTGTTTCTCTACTGTGACTGTGTTGTGTCTTGGTGTTTCTCTGCTGTGACTGTGTTGTGTCTTGGTGTTTCTCTGCTGTGACTAGTGTTGTGTCTTGGTGTTTCTCTACTGTGACTGTGTTGTGTCTTGGTGTTTCTCTGCTGTGACTGTGTTGTGTTGGGCGTTTCTCTACGGTGACTGTGTTGTGTCTTGGTGTTTCTTTACTGTGACTGTGTTGTATCTTGGTGTTTCTCTACTGTGACTGTGTTGTGTCTTGGTGTTTCTCTACTGTGACTGTGTTGTGTCTTGGTGTTTCTCTGCTGTGACTGTGTTGTGTCTTGGTGTTTCTCTGCTGTGACTGTGTTGTGTCTTGGTGTTTCTCTGCTGTGACTGTGTTGTGTCTTGGTGTTTCTCTGCTGTGACTGTGTTGTGTCTTGGGTGTTTCTCTGCTGTGACTGTGTTGTGTCTTAGTGTTTCTCTACTGTGACTGTTGTGTTGGGTGTTTCTCTGTGTGACTGTGTTGTGTCTGGGTGTTTCTCTGCTGTGACTGTGTTGTTCTTGGTGTTTCTCTACTGTGACTGTTTGTGTCTTGGTGTTTCTCTGTGACTGTGTTGTGTCTTGGTGTCTGTGTGACTGTGTTGTGTTGTTTCTCTGCTGTGACTGTGTTGTGTCTTGGTGTTTCTCTGCTGTGACTGTGTTGTGTGGGTGTTTCTCTGCTGTGACTGTGTTGTGTCTTGGTGTTTCTCTGCTGTGACTGTGTTGTGTCTTGGTGTTTCTCTGCTGTGACTGTGTTGTGTGGGTGTGACTGTTTGTGTGCTTTCTGCTGTGTGACTGTGTTGTGTCTTGGTGTTTCTCTGCTGTGACTGTGTTGTGTCTTGGTATTTCTCTACTGTGACTGTGTTGTGTGACTGTGTTGTGTCTTGGTGTTTCGTTTCTCTACTGTGACTGTGTTGTGTCTTGGTGTTTCTCTATTGTGACTGTGTTGTGTCTTGGTGTTTCTCTGCTGTGACTGTGTTGTGTCTTGGTGTTTCTCTGCTGTGACTGTGTTGTGTGGGTGTTTCTCTACTGTGACTGTGTTGTGTCTTGGTGTTTCTCTGCTGTGACTGTGTTGTGTCTTGGTGTTTCTCTGCTGTGACTGTGTTGTGTCTTGGTGTTTCTCTGCTGTGACTGTGTTGTGTGGGTGTTTCGCTGCTGTGACTGTGTTGTGTCTGGGTGTTTCTCTATTGTGACTGTGTTGTGTCTTGGTGTTTCTCTGCTGTGACTGTGTTGTGTCTTGGTGTTTCTCTGCCGTGACTGTGTTGTGTGGGTGTTTCTCTACTGTGACTGTGTTGTGTTGGGTGTTTCTCTGCTGTGACAGTGTTGTGTGGGTGTTTCTCTACGGTGACTGTGTTGTGTCTTGGTGTTTCTCTGCTGTGACTGTGTTGTGTTGGGCGTTTCTCTACGGTGACTGTGTTGTGTCTTGGTGTTTCTTTACTGTGACTGTGTTGTATCTTGGTGTTTCTCTACTGTGACTGTGTTGTGTCTTGGTGTTTCTCTACTGTGACTGTGTTGTGTCTTGGTGTTTCTCTGCTGTGACTGTGCTGTGTCTTGTTGTTTCTCTGCTGTGACTATGTTGTGTCTTGGTGTTTCTCTACTGTGACTGTGTTGTGTCTTGGTGTTTCTCTGCTGTGACTGTGCTGTGTCTTGTTGTTTCTCTGCTGTGACTATGTTGTGTCTTGGTGTTTCTCTACTGTGACTGTTGTGTTGGGTGTTTCTCTGCTGTGACTGTGTTGTGTCTGGGTGTTTCTCTGCTGTGACTGTGTTGTGTCTTGGTGTTTCTCTACTGTGACTGTTGTGTTGGGTGTTTCTCTGCTGTGACTGTGTTGTGTCTTGGTGTTTCTCTGCTGTGACTGTGTTGTGTCTTGGTGTTTCTCTGCTGTGACTGTGTTGTGTGGGTGTTTCTCTACTGGTGACTGTGTTGTGTGGGTGTTTCTCTGCTGTGACTGTGTTGTATGGGTGTTTCTCTACTGTGACTGTGTTGTTTGGGTGTTTCGCTGCTGTGACTGTGTTGTGTCTTGGTGTTTCTCTGCTGTGACTGTGTTGTGTCTTGGTGTTTCTCTGCTGTGACAATGTTGTGTGGGTGTTTCTCTGCTGTGACTGTGTTGTGTCTTGGTGTTTCTCTACTGTGACTGTGTTGTGTCTTGGTGTTTCTCTACTGTGACTGTGTTGTGTGGGTGTTTCTCTATTGTGACTGTGTTGTGTCTTGGTGTTTCTCTGCTGTGACTGTGTTGTGTGTTTCTTGGTGTGTTTCTCTGCTGTGACTGTGTTGTGTCTTGGTGTTTCTCTATGGTGACTGTGTTGTGTGGGTGTTTCTCTACTGTGACTGTGTTGTGTCCTGGTGTTTCTCTACGGTGACTGTGTTGTGTCTTGGTGTTTCTCTGCTGTGACTGTGTTGTGTGGGTGTTTCTCTACTGTGACTGTGTTGTGTTGGGTGTTTCTCTGCTGTGACTGTGTTGTGTGGGTGTTTCTCTACTGTGACTGTGTTGTGTGGGTGTTTTTCTACTGTGACTGTGTTGTTTGGGTGTTTCTCTGCTGTGACTGTGTTGTGTCTTGGTGTTTCTCTGCTGTGACTGTGTTGTGTCTTGGTGTTTCTCTGCTATGACTGTGTTGTGTCTTGGTGTTTCTCTACTGTGACTGTGTTGTGTCTGGGTGTTTTTCTGCTGTGACTGTGTTGTGTCTGGGTGTTTCTCTGCTGTGACTGTGTTGTGTCTGGTGTTTCTCTACGGTGACTGTGTTGTGTCTTGTTGTTTCTCTATGGTGACTGTGTTGTGTGGGTGTTTCTCTACTGTGACTGTGTTGTGTCCTGGTGTTTCTCTACGGTGACTGTGTTGTGTCTTGGTGTTTCTCTGCTGTGACTGTGTTGTGTCTTGGTGTTTCTCTACTGTGACTGTGTTGTGTCCTGGTGTTTTCTACTGTGACTGTGTTGTGTCTTGGTGTTTCTCTGCTGTGACTGTGTTGTGTCTTGGTGTTTCTCTGCTGTGACTGTGTTGTGTCTTGGTGTTTCTCTGCTGTGACTGTGTTGTGTCTTGGTGTTTCTCTGCTGTGACTGTGTTGTGTCTTGTGTTTCTCTGCTGTGACTATGTTGTGTCTTAGTGTTTCTCTACTGTGACTGTTGTGTTGGGTGTTTCTCTACTGTGACTGTGTTGTGTCTGGGTGTTTCTCTGCTGTGACTGTGTTGTGTCTTGGTGTTTCTCTACTGTGACTGTTGTGTTGGGTGTTTCTCTGCTGTGACTGTGTTGTGTCTTGGTGTTTCTCTGCTGTGACTGTGTTGTGTCTGGGTGTTTCTCTACTGTGACTGTGTTGTGTCCTGGTGTTTCTCTGCTGTGACTGTGTTGTGTGGGTGTTTCTCTACTGTGACTGTGTTGTGTTGGGTGTTTCTACTGTGACTGTGTTGTGTCTTGGTGTTTCTCTGCTGTGACTGTGTTGTGTCTTGGTGTTTCTCTGCTGTGACTGTGTTCTGTCTGGGTGTTTCTCTGCTGTGACTGTGTTGTGTCTTGGTGTTTCTCTGCTGTGACTGTGTTGTGTCTTGGTTTTCTCTGCTGTGACTGTGTTGTGTGCGGGCGTTTCTCTACTGTGACTGTGTTGTGTGCGGGCGTTTCTCTATTGTGACTGTGTTGTGTCTTGGTGCTTCTCTGCTGTGACTGTGTTGTGTCTTGGTGTTTCTCTACTGTGACTGTGTTGTGTGCCGGCGTTTCTCTACTGTGACTGTGTTGTGTCTTGGTGTTTGTCTGCTGTGACTGTGTTGTGTCTTGGTGTTTCTCTGCTGTGACTGTGTTGTGTCTTGGTGTTTCTCTGCTGTGACTGTGTTGTGTCGGTGTTTCTCTGCTGTGACTGTGTTGTGTCTGGGTGTTTCTCTATTGTGACTGTGTTGTGTCTTGGTGTTTCTCTGCTGTGACTGTGTTGTGTCTTGGTGTTTCTCTGCCGTGACTGTGTTGTGTGGGTGTTTCTCTACTGTGACTGTGTTGTGTTGGGTGTTTCTCTGCTGTGACAGTGTTGTGTGGGTGTTTCTCTACGGTGACTGTGTTGTGTCTTGGTGTTTCTCTGCTGTGACTGTGTTGTGTTGGGCGTTTCTCTACTGTGACTGTGTTGTGTCTGGGTGTTTTTCTACTGTGACTGTGTTGTGTCCTGTTGTTTTTCTACTGTGACTGTGTTGTGTCTTGGTGTTTTCTACTGTGACTGTGTTCTGTCTGGGTGTTTTCTACTGTGACTGTGTTGTGTCCTGGTGTTTTTCTGCTGTGACTGTGTTGTGTCTTGGTGTTTCTCTACTGTGACTGTGTTGTGTCTTGGTGTTTCTCTGCTGTGACTGTGTTGTGTCTTGTTGTTTCTCTGCTGTGACTGTGTTGTGTCTTGGTGTTTCTCTACTGTGACTGTGTTGTGTTGGGTGTTTCTCTGCTGTGACTGTGTTGTGTCTTGGTGTTTCTCTACTGTGACTGTGTTGTGTCTTGGTGTTTCTCTACTGTGACTGTGTTGTGTCTTGGTGTTTCTCTGCTGTGACTGTGTTGTGTCTTGGTGTTTCTCTGCTGTGACTGTGTTGTGTCTTGGTGTTTCTCTGCTGTGACTGTGTTGTGTCTTGGTGTTTCTCTACCGTGACTGTGTTGTGTCTGGTGTTTTCTACTGTGACTGTGTTGTGTCCTGGTGTTTTTCTACTGTGACTGTGTTGTGTGGGTGTTTCTCTACTGTGACTGTGTTGTGTCTTGGTGTTTCTCTGCTGTGACTGTGTTGTGTCCTGGTGTTTCTCTACTGTGACTGTGTTGTGTCTTGGTGTTTCTCTGCTGTGACTGTGTTGTGTCTTGGTATTTCTCTACTGTGACTGTGTTGTGTCTGGGTGTTTTTTTCTACTGTGACTGTGTTGTGTCCTGTTGTTTTTCTACTGTGACTGTGTTGTGTCCTGGTTATTTCTACTGTGACTGTGACTGTGTTCTGTCTGGGTGTTTTTCTGCTGTGACTGTGTTGTGTCCTGGTGTTTTTCTACTGTGACTGTGTTGTGTCTTGGTGTATTTCTACTGTGACTGTGTTGTGTCTTGGTGTTTCTCTGCTGTGACTGTGTTGTGTCCTGGTGTTTCTCTACTGTGACTGTGTTCTGTCTTGGTGTTTTCTACTGTGACTGTGTTGTGTCTTGTTGTTTCTCTACTGTGACTGTGTTGTGTTGGGTGTTTCTCTGCTGTGACTGTGTTGTGTCTTGGTGTTTCTCTACTGTGACTGTGTTGTGTGCTGGCGTTTCTCTACTGTGACTGTGTTGTGTCTTGGTGTTTCTCTGCTGTGACTGTGTTGTGTCTTGGTGTTTCTCTGCTGTGACTGTGTTGTGTTGGGTGTTTCTCTGCTGTGACTGTGTTGTGTCTTGGTGTTTCTCTACTGTGACTGTGTTGTGTCTGGTTGTTTCTCTGCTGTGACTGTGTTCTGTCTTGGTGTTTTTCTACTGTGACTGTGTTGTGTCCTGGTGTTTTTCTACTGTGACTGTGTTGTGTCTTGGTGTTTCTCTGCTGTGACTGTGTTCTGTCTTGTGTTTTTCTACTGTGACTGTGTTGTGTCCTGGTGTTTTCTACTGTGACTGTGTTGTGTGCTTGGCGTTTGTCTACTGTGACTGTGTTCTGTCTGGGTGTTTTTCTACTGTGACTGTGTTGTGTCCTGGTGTTTTTCTACTGTGACTGTGTTGTGTCTTGGTGTTTCTCTGCTGTGACTGTGTTGTGTGCGGGCGTTTCTCTACTGTGACTGTGTTCTGTCTGGGTGTATTTCTACTGTGACTGTGTTGTGTCCTGTTGTTTTTCTACTGTGACTGTGTTGTGTCCTGGTTATTTCTACTGTGACTGTGTTCTGTCTGGGTGTTTTTCTACTGTGACTGTGTTGTGTCCTGGTGTTTTTCTACTGTGACTGTGTTGTGTCCTGGTGTATTTCTACTGTGACTGTGTTGTGTCTTGGTGTTTCTCTGCTGTGACTGTGTTGTGTGCGGGCGTTTCTCTACTGTGACTGTTTTGTGTGGGTGTTTCTCTACTGTGACTGTGTTGTGCGTGTGTTTCTCTGCTGTGACTGTGTTGTGTCTTGGTGTTTCTCTACTGTGACTGTGTTGTGTGCCGGCGTTTCTCTACTGTGACTGTGTTGTGTCTTGGTGTTTCTCTGCTGTGACTGTGTTGTGTCTTGTTGTTTCTCTACTGTGACTGTGTTGTGTTGGGTGTTTCTCTGCTGTGACTGTGTTGTGTCTTGGTGTTTCTCTACCGTGACTGTGTTGTGTCTGGGTGTTTTTCTACTGTGACTGTGTTGTGTCCTGGTGTTTTTCTACCGTGACTGTGTTGTGTGCGGTCGTTTCTCTACTGTGACTGTGTTCTGTCTGGGTGTTTTTCTACTGTGACTGTGTTGTGTCCTGGTGTTTTTCTACTGTGACTGTGTTGTGTCTTGGTGTTTCTCTGCTGTGACTGTGTTGTGTGCGGGCGTTTCTCTACTGTGACTGTGTTCTGTCTGGGTGTTTTTCTACTGTGACTGTGTTGTGTCCTGTTGTTTTTCTACTGTGACTGTGTTGTGTCCTGGTTATTTCTACTGTGACTGTGTTCTGTCTGGGTGTTTTTCTACTGTGACTGTGTTGTGTCCTGGTGTTTTTCTACTGTGACTGTGTTGTGTCCTGGTGTATTTCTACTGTGACTGTGTTGTGTCTTGGTGTTTCTCTGCTGTGACTGTGTTGTGTACGGGCGTTTCTCTACTGTGACTGTGTTCTGTCTGGGTGTTTTTCTACTGTGACTGTGTTGTGTCTTGTTGTTTCTCTACTGTGACTGTGTTGTGTTGGGTGTTTCTCTGCTGTGACTGTGTTGTGTCTTGGTGTTTCTCTACTGTGACTGTGTTGTGTGCTGGCGTTTCTCTACTGTGACTGTGTTGTGTCTTGGTGTTTCTCTGCTGTGACTGTGTTTTGTCTTGTTGTTTCTCTACTGTGACTGTGTTGTGTTGGGTGTTTCTCTGCTGTGACTGTGTTGTGTCTTGGTGTTTCTCTACCGTGACTGTGTTGTGTCTGGTTGTTTTTCTACTGTGACTGTGTTCTGTCTGGGTGTTTTTCTACTGTGACTGTGTTGTGTCCTGGTGTTTTTCTACCGTGACTGTGTTGTGTGCGGTCGTTTCTCTACTGTGACTGTGTTCTGTCTGGGTGTTTTTCTACTGTGACTGTGTTGTGTCCTGGTGTTTTTCTACTGTGACTGTGTTGTGTGCAGGCGTTTGTCTACTGTGACTGTGTTCTGTCTGGGTGTTTTTCTACTGTGACTGTGTTGTGTCCTGGTGTTTTTCTACTGTGACTGTGTTGTGTCTTGGTGTTTCTCTGCTGTGACTGTGTTGTGTGCGGGCGTTTCTCTACTGTGACTGTTTTGTGTGGGTGTTTCTCTACGGTGACTGTGTTGTGCGGGTGTTTCTCTACTGTGACTGTGTTGTGGGTGTGTTTCTCTGCTGTGACTGTGTTGTGTCTTGGTGTTTCTCTACTGTGACTGTGTTGTGTGCCGGCGTTTCTCTACTGTGACTGTGTTGTGTCTTGGTGTTTCTCTGCTGTGACTGTGTTGTGTCTTGTTGTTTCTCTACTGTGACTGTGTTGTGTTGGGTGTTTCTCTGCTGTGACTGTGTTGTGTCTTGGTGTTTCTCTACCGTGACTGTGTTGTGTCTGGGTGTTTTTCTACTGTGACTGTGTTGTGTCCTGGTGTTTTTCTACCGTGACTGTGTTGTGTGCGGTCGTTTCTCTACTGTGACTGTGTTCTGTCTGGGTGTTTTTCTACTGTGACTGTGTTGTGTCCTGGTGTTTTTCTACTGTGACTGTGTTGTGTCCTGTTGTTTTTCTACTGTGACTGTGTTGTGTCCTGGTTATTTCTACTGTGACTGTGTTCTGTCTGGGTGTTTTTCTACTGTGACTGTGTTGTGTCCTGGTGTTTTTCTACTGTGACTGTGTTGTGTCCTGGTGTATTTCTACTGTGACTGTGTTGTGTCTTGGTGTTTCTCTGCTGTGACTGTGTTGTGTGCGGGCGTTTCTCTACTGTGACTGTGTTCTGTCTGGGTGTTTTTCTACTGTGACTGTGTTGTGTCCTGTTGTTTTTCTACTGTGACTGTGTTGTGTCCTGGTTATTTCTACTGTGACTGTGTTGTGTCCTGGTTATTTCTACTGTGACTGTGTTGTGTCCTGGTGTTTTTCTACTGTGACTGTGTTGTGTCCTGGTTATTTCTACTGTGACTGTGTTGTGTCCTGGTTATTTCTACTGTGACTGTGTTGTGTCCTGGTGTTTTTCTACCGTGCCTGTGTTATGTGTGAGTGTTTCTCTATTTTGTTAAATTTTTCCCCAGTGCCCTTAATAGCTGTAATAACCCCCTAGTTTGTATTCAGTGTTCAGTGCTTTCTTTTATTAAATACTCATCATGAACACATACCATGCCGCATTTTGGTCCTCCGATCCTTCTCGCCTCTCCTCTTCAGCTAAAGAGGAGGACGACCGTGACAGAATCCCCCACCACAACAGGTCCAAGCAGCGTGGTAACGGGCAACAGCAACAGCGGCGCAAAGAGGAATGAACATGGGACGATGTATTGGACGGCAAGGGTTGCTACACCTGGAAGGAGATCCTGGCGGGAAAGGATCGCCTTCCATGGGAACAGGTGGAGGCAGCTAGGAGAGCAGAGGCAGCCGGAGGGAGGAGTCGGCGATATGAGGGTACACGGCTGGCAAGGAAGTCCGAGAGGCAGCCCCAAAAAAATCTTGGGGGGGAACACAGGAAGTATGGCGAAGCCAGGTAGGAGACCTGAGCCAACTTCCTGTGCTTACCGGAGGGCGAGAGAGACCGGGCAGGCACTGTGTTATGCTGTGGAGCGCACAGTGTCCCCAGTGCGGGTGCATAGCCCGGTGCGGTACATACCAGCTCCGCGTATCAGCCGGGCTAGAGTGGGCATCGAGCCAAGTGCCATGAAGCCAGCTCTACGCATCAGGTCTCCAGTGTGTCTCCTTGGGCCGGCTTACATTGCACCAGCCTTCCACCTTGCTGCACTGGCAGGGCGACCGGGAGTATTCAACCAGGTAAGGTTGGGCAGGCTCGGTGCTCAAGAGCTCCAGAGCACCAGTGCGCCTGCACGGTCCGGTCTATCCGGTACCACCTCCACGCACCAGCCCTCCGGTGGCAGCCCCCCGCACCAGGCTGTCTCTCCATCTCATCCTTACAGGTGCTCCCACCTGTCCAACGCTGCCGGAGCCTTCCTCCTCTCCAGCGCTGCCGTAGTCTCCCGCCTCTCCAGCGCTGCCAGAGCTTTCCTCCTCTCCAGCGCTGCCGGAGCCTTCCTCCTCTCCAGCGCTGCCGTAGTCTCCCGCCTCTCCAGCGCTGCCAGAGCTTTCCTCCTCTCCAGCGCTGCCGGAGCCTTCCTCCTCTCCAGCGCTGCCGTAGTCTCCCGCCTCTCCAGCGCTGCCAGAGCTTTCCTCCTCTCCAGCGCTGCCGGAGCCTTCCTCCTCTCCAGCGCTGCCGTAGTCTCCCGCCTCTCCAGCGCTGCCAGAGCTTTCCTCCTCTCCAGCGCTGCTGGAGTCTCCAGTCTACCCAGCGCTGCCTGAGCTACCCGTCTGGCCAGCGCCATCAGAGTCGCCAGTCTGCCCAGCGCCGCCTGAGCTACCCGTCTGCCTTAGCGCCATCAGAGTCGCCAGTCTGCCCAGCGCCGCCTGAGCCACACGTCTGCCCAGCGCCGCCAGTGCCGCCAGTCAGCCAGGATCCGCCCGAGCCGCCAGTCAGCCAGGATCTGCCAGGATCTGCCAGAGCCGCCAGTCAGCCAGGATCTGCCAGAACCGCCAGTCAGCCAGGTTCTGCCAGAGCCGCCAGTCAGCCAGGATCTGCCAGAGTCGTCAGCCAGTACGGAGCTGCCCCTCTGTCCCGAGCTGCCCCTCTGTCCCGAGCTGCCCCTCTGTCCCGAGCTGCCCCTCTGTCCAGTGGGTTCATTTAGAAGGGTCGTCGTGGTTAGGAGGCCACAATGGGGCGGACTAAGACTATGGTGATAGAAACATACAAAGCAAACTATGGTCAGGGTGTGACAGTACCCCCCCCCCCCCCACCATAGTGACACCTGAAACCCCACCTCTTTAAGGAATACCTAGGATAGGATAAGCAATCCCTCTCACCCCGCCCCCCCCTTTAAGATTTAGATGCACTATTGTAAAGTGACTGTTCCACTGGATGTCTTAAGGTGAATGCACCAATTTGTAAGTCGCTCTGGATAAGAGCGTCTGCTAAATGACTTAAATGTAAATGTAATGTAAATGTACTGTCACACCCTGACCATAGTTTGCTTTGTATGTTTCTATGTTTTGTTTGGTCAGGGTGTGATCTGAGTGGGCATTCTATGTTGGATGTCTTGTTTGTCTGTTTCCGTGTTTGGCCTGATATGGTTCTCAATCAGAGGCAGGTGTTAGTCATTGTCTCTGATTGGGAACCATATTTAGGTAGCCTGTTTGGTGTTGGGTTTCGTGGGTGATTGTTCCTGTCTTTGTGTTTGTTACACCAGATAGGGCTGTTTTCGGTTTTTCACGTTTCTTGTTTTTGTATATTGTTCATTTATCATCTTCATTAAAGATGTATCAAAATAACCACGCTGCGTTTTTGTCCGCCTCTCCTTCAACAGAAGAAAGCCGTGACAGGTTGGGACTGGGAAAGCTACAATGAGTGGGTGGTGTTTTCCATTTCCAACAGGGTTGTGGAACCACAATGCAATGCTTCAAGACAATTCTCATTCTAATCATCATTATTCTCTGAACATCAATGGAATGTGGAGTGAGTGACTGTTTCTGCTTGACAGGACTGAGCTCTAAGTATGTTGGAGGATCAGTGGGGGCTTTTCTCTCTCCCCTAGTCCCCTACAACAGGCTCCTCAACTTTGTGTTGTGTATGTGAGCGCAGAGCGCTGCTTGTTCCGTTTGTCTGCTGCGGCCCCCTGGGGCCTTGGTATGATTGGAGTGTAGGCAGCTGTTGGTCACAGGATGCCAAGTAATTTATCAGTGGGTAAGAGCCCAGACAATTCTGTCCTGGGCCCCTCCCCAGAGGCCAGTAGGGCTAAGGGATGAGGCTGAGGTGCCGTTATCTGCTCATTTTGGCCACATCCCAAAATGGCACCCTATTTACTGCATAGTGCACTACGCTTGATCAAGGCCCATAGGGATCTGTTCAAAAGTAGTGCACTATGTAGGGAATAGGGTAACATTTGGGATTGAACCAGGGTGTCATTCGCCTGGAAGAGAGGATCCTCAGGTCTTCTGTGCTGGGAGGGAGTAGATAAGCATTGTAATGGCGCTACAATGGGACCCTCTGCCAGAACAGCGATCTTCCCATCCGGGTGACTAGCTCCAAACAATCCTCCTGTCTGCCTTCTCCACAGTCCACAGTGTTGGGGTTCTGATTCACCCCTCTGCATATTTCATTGGGTTTTGAGTGCCACTTTAATTGTGCACTTTGAAAGCTGTTAGAAATCATGAGCTTCATATGTAAAAAGGGAATTAATACATGACTTCAAGACTTAGCCAGTCTGTCCTGTCTGTCCTCTGGTCTGTAGGTAGTGATGAGAGGGGATAGTAGATGGTCTGTCCTAGTGTTACTGTAAGTGCGGGTTGATGGATGGATGTTACTGCTGTCCTGATTGAAAGGTGGTGGACTAAGGAGGTGTGACCTCGGTGGTTAGAGGTTCAGCTTCCCTTGCTGCTGGGATCCATAGCTCTATGGGGGCCCTCACTCACCACAGCAGCCATCACCACAGCCATCTCCTGGCACAGATCAATCTCCACAATCACCACCAACCCCACAGCAGGAGCCTCCGCCTGGGGCTTTTAGCTGGAATTATGGGGCAGCAGCGGTGGTGGTAGAGAGATAACTAGACACAGTCCTCAGCCGGAGAGAGAAGTAATGCACTGTGCACTTCAGGGCTTTCTCGTAGTGTTGAAATGTTGTTTTGTATTGATGGTGCTGCTGCAAGGCCATCACTCCTCCAGGCAGAGGGCAAGGCTTTTACCATCACCATCAAAGCCCTGTCTGTGGCCATGGCGGATCAGGATGGGTCTCACTAAGTGAGATTGGTTGTGATAATAGCCTCATAGAGAGAGAGAGTGGGTTTTACCATGCTGGTGTTGGGAGGACCATTAAGTCCCAATGTGTTTGAACCACCTCTACTGTAGGAGTGCACTGTCTTTAATTTAAGGTAGGAGAGGGGAGGGTGTGTTGGACATTCATGGGCTGTGTCATAGTGCATTATGTAGGGAATAGGGTACCATTTGGGATGCTGCCTGAATAACAGCACAGAACAACATCTCTATTATGTGTGTAGCTGGATCATTAGGGATTGGGGGAGAGCAGGCACAGGCTCTGAGTCTTAGTGTAACCACCTCCCAGAGGTTTAGCATCCCAATAGAACAGCACAACAGTTCTTCCAAGGTGCTGCTTCTACACAAGTCATCCAATGATCACATGGAGGACCTGTGGTGACTAGATAATTGAGCCTTGGACATGCTCTCACTCCACATCAGCATTCGCTCTTTACTAAGCTACATGTTTAACGGCATGTCATTTCAGACAATATTTGCATTGAGATTTTCCAATTACATTTGATTCCTATTGTCTGTATTCACATTTAGATGATTCTTTCAAAGTGATTATATTACAATACAAGAGCTGTTCTTTCTAGTCAAAAGTATCAGGAACAGTATATTGTCTCCTTCTGTTTGTGCTATAAAGCAATGCTCAGCACATGTCATGGCTGCAGAACCTATTCGGGGCATTAGACAGACACAAAGATCAAGGGCCTTGATGCCATGCCAATGTGCCCCCTTTGCCACCCTTGCTCCTGGCACGGGGCAACACTAACTCACTCATCTCATCTGACTGGTTTCGTAAATAAATAACAACAACAAACAGCAACAAGAGAGGCAACACCCGGCAGACTATGTCTGCCATATGGGACCTGCTAGTTTTCAGGCATCCCATTATGATAAACAGGCGCCAGATGACGACACAGTGCCCTGCCCTAATTTGCAGGGCTATCAAATAGCTGCTGTGTATTCAAATGAGCCCACTCCCCATGTTACAAGACCTCTCCTTTCAATTTCCATTGAGTCGTTGACAGCTGACACGGGCTCAGATGTGTAAAACACAATGGCCGACAATTAACCAAGCTAGTCTTAGCAAAAAGGGCTGAATTAAGGAAAAAAGATGGTGGATGACTCAGCCTACATTCTGCTTTGAAGGTGTCCCTGGACAGTGGCTGGCACTGGGTTGGTTTAACATTAAAAGCCTGACCTCAAAGAGAAAAGCAGTGGTTTGATCCCTACTGCATTAGTGCTAAGCCTTTGTTCTCCTAAGTATGGGCAAAAGGACTGACAGACCACTTCCTGAAAAATGTATTGTGCGTTCCAAATGCCACCCTCTTCCTTATATCGAGCCCTATGGGCCCTGGTCAAAAGTAGTGCACTATATAGGGAATAGCTTCACCTCCGAACCTTCACCTCTGATACATCAAGGCTGAAGACTGGACAGCTAGATATGGGCTGACAGACAAGCCTTTTATAACTCAATACTGACACTTAATACATTCAATCACTAACTTATTGTGAACGTAAATTAATGGATTTCATTTTCTCTTTCTCTTGGAATGCCGAACACAGACATGGCTCTCAAGAGAAGACAGGCTATGTGCACACTGCCCACAAAATGAGGTGGAAACTAAGCTGCACTTCCTAACCTCCTGCCAAACATATGACCATATTAGAGGAACATATTTCCCTCATATTACACAGAACCACAAAGAATTCAAAAACAAATCCAATTTTGATAAACTCCCATATCTACTGGGTGAAATACCACAGTGTGCCATCACTGCAACACAATTTGTGAAGAACAAACACCATTGTAAATCCAACCTATATTTATGTTTATTTATTTTCCCTTTTGTACTTGAACTATCTGCACATCATTACAACACTTGCAAAACTATTCACCCCCCTTGATGTTTTTCCTATTTTGTTGCATTACAACCTGTCATTTAAATAGATTTTTATTTGGATTTTATGTGATGGACTTACACAAAATAGTCCAAATTGGTAAAAAGTAAAAAGTGGCGCGTGCATATGTATTCACCCCCTTTGCTATGAAGCCCCTAAATAAGATATGGTGCGAAGAATTACCTTCAGAAGTCACATAATTAATCTAAGTGTCACATGATCTGTCACACGATCTCAGTATATATACCTGTTCTGTAAGGCCCCAGAATCTGCAACAGCAAGGGGCACCACCAAGGAAGCGGCATCATGAAGACCAAGGATCTCTCCAAACAGGTCAGGGACAAAGTTGTGGAGAAGTACAGATCAGGGTTGGGTTATAAAAAAATATCCAAAACTTTGAACATCCCACGGAGCACCATTAAATCCATTATAAAAAATTGGAACGAATATGGCAACACAACAAACCTGCCAAAAGAGGGCACCCACCAAAACTCCTGGACCAGGCAAGGAGTGCATTAATCAGAGAGGCAACAAAGAGACCAAAGATAACCCTGAAGGAGTTGCAAACCTCCACAGTGGAGATTGGAGTATCTGTCCATAGGACCACATTAAGCCATACCCTCCACAGAGCTGGGCTTTACGGAAGAGTGGCCAGAAAAAAAGCCATTGCTTAAAGACAAAAATAAGCAAACACATTTGGTGTTCACCAAAAGTCATGTTGGAGACTCTCCAAACATATGGAAGAAGGTACTCTGGTCAGATGAGACTCAAATTGAGCTTTTTGGCCATCAAGGAAAACACTAAGTCTAGCGCAAACCCAACACCTCTCATCCTTCTGTAGCTCAGTTGGTAGAGCATGGCGCTTGTAACGCCAGGGTAGTGGGTTCGATCCCCGGGACCACCCATACGTAGAATGTATGCACACATGACTGTAAGTCGCTTTGGATAAAAGCGTCTGCTAAATGGCATATATTATTATTATTATATTATTATTATTATTATTATTATTATCACCCCGAGAATACTAATCCCCACAGTGAAGCATGGTGGTGACAGCATCATGCTGTGGGTGTGTTTTCCATCGGCAGGGACTGGGAAGCTGGTCAGAATTTAAGGAATGATGGATGGTGCTAAATACAGGGAAATTCTTGAGGAAAACCTGTTTCAGTCTTCTAGAGATTTGAGACTGGGAGGGAGGTTCACCTTCCAGCAGGACAATGACCTTAAGCATACTGCTAAAGCAACACACACATGGTTTAAGGGGAAACATTAAATGTCTTGGAATGGCCTAGTCAAAGCCCAGAGCTCAATCCATTTGAGAATCTGTGTTATGACCTAAAGATTGCTGTACACCAGCGGAACCCATCCAAGTTGAAGGAGCTGGAGCAGTTTGGCCTTGAAGAATGGGCAAAAATCCCAGTGGTTAGATTTGCCAAGCTTATAGAGACATACCCCAAGAGACTTGCAGCTGTAATTGGTGCATATATGGCCTCCCGGGTGGCGCAGTGGTTAAGGGCGCTGTATTGCAGCGCCAGCTGTGCCACCAGAGACTCTGGGTTCACGCCCAGGCTCTGTCGTAACTGGCCGTGACCGGAGGTCCGTGGGGTGACGTACAATTGGCCTAGTGTCGTCCGGGTTAGGGAGGGTTCGGCCGGTAGGGAAATCCTTGTCTCATTGAGCACCAGCAACTCCTGTGGCTGGCTGGGCGCAGTGTGTGCTAACCAAGGTTGCCAGGTGCACGGTGTTTCCTCTGACACATTGGTGTGGCTTGCTTCTGGGTTGGATGGTGCTGTGTTAAGAAGCAGTGCAGTGTTGGGTTGTGTATCGGAGGAAGCATGACTTTCAACCTTTGTCTCTCCCGAGACCGTACGGGAGTTATAGCGATGAGACAAGATAGTAGCTACTAAACAATTGGATAACATGAAATAGGGGTAAAAAAAAAGGTGGCTATAAAGCTGACTTTGGGGGTGGTGAATGCATGCTCAAATTCTCTGTTGTTTTCTCTTATTTCTTGTTTGTTTCACAATAAAAATTATTTTTGCATCTTCAAAGTGGTATGTTGTGTAAATCAAATGATACAACCCCCCCAAAATCCATTTTAATTCCAGGTTGTAAGGCAACAAAATAGTAAAAATGTCAAGGGAGGTGAATACTTTCACAAGTTACTGTATATAGACATAATATGACATTTGAAATGTCTTTATTCTTTTGGAACTTTTGTAAGTGTAATGTTTACTGCAAATATTGTATTGTTTATTTCCCTTTTGTTTATTTTCTATTTCACTTGCTTTGGCTATGTAAACATATGTTTCCCATGCCAATGAAGTCCCTTAAATTGAATTGAATTGAGAGAGAGAGAGAGACCACAAAAATAAACCACCTCAAGCTACAATAAAAAAACACTACTTCCAGGCTTTTTTCTTTCGCTCCTTTCCTTCCTCTTAATTTCATAATCACTGGGAGAGGGGAGAGGCTATAGGGCTAGGAACTGAGAGAGAAAAGAAAATGGCCTCCTGTGTGTTAGCAACAGCGTTTTTAATCTTAGCCCCAAGCCGCACTGTGCAGTCAAGCAACCTTTTACATGGCAACAATTAAGAGGGCTGGAGCCCAGCACCTGGTCTCTCCCCATTTGTTGCCTTCAGTGGCAGCTGACTGTGCACTGTCCTTTGCCAGGTGGTTCCACTTCAATCACATTAGCTAGTCACTCTAGGGTTAATAAAGAGGTTGTCCCGGCCCAATCTGCCTGCCTGGCTGCTCACAGCCCCACAACACACCCAGCCTTCCCACCCACAGCAGACACACTAGGTCTTTTTTATAGGTTCTGTAGACAATACATTTTAAAACTCGTTAAAATGAAGATCCCTCCATAGAGCTGGATAATTAAACTAGTGGGGTGGGGCTCCTTGGAATCCGAGGGGCTAATGTTTTTCGGGGGGCCCGGCCCTATCCGCTTAGCCAGTCCATTTGTACCGAGAGCAGAGGATCATAATAGACCTTTTCATAGACACACAAAACAGATGGAGGCCAATTGAAATGAGACAGCGGGGCACTGTACATATTTGCTTGGATGCGGACAATGTGGAGAGATGCGCAAAAACAAGTGGGAATAGCAAGGACAGCCACTGTGGCATTTTAGTAATTCAACAGATGCTCTTATCCAGAGTGACTATGGTTAAGTGCCTTGCTCAAGGCCATATTGAAGAATCTGTCGCAAAGTTGGCTCAATGATTCAAACCAGCAAATTTTTGGTTACTGGCCCAGTACTCTTAACCGCTAGGCTATCTCTCGGCAGTGTGCTGTTGATGTTTGTTTCACAGTTTGTTCACACTGTTTCACAGTTCCACAGTCTTTTATTTGAGTAAATAGCTCAACTAACAATGAAAATACATCAATAATTCTGGACAAATCTGTCAGGATTCCAATAATAATTTGGAATAGTAACCACAAATTCTATGAAAAATAATGACATATGTCCTGCAAGCTAATGCATTGTTTTCCTTTTACAAAACCGTTCAGTACATACGTTCTCCAACCTGTTATGCTGCCTGTTGCCCTCCGCATTTACATTGTGATTGTTGGGGGTTTTGATGGTATGTGTTGTGTGTTTATCATTTTTGATCAAATCATGAAATGTGGCTAGTGTGCAATGCTTGGTTATGAAAAGCCCACTGACATTTACTCCTGAGGTGCTGACCTGTTGCACCCTCTACAACCACTGTGATTATTATTATTTGACCCTGCTGGTCATCTATAAACGTTTGAACATCTTTGCCATGTACCTTTATAATCTCAACCTGGCACAGCCAGAAGAGGACTGGCCACCCCTCACAGCCTGGTTCCTCTCTAGGTTTCTTCCTAAGATCCTGCCTTTCTATGTAGTTTTTCCAAGCCACAGTGCTTCTACATCTGTATTGTTGTTGCTGTTTAGGGTTTTAGGCTTTTGATTGATTTGATTGGTTGATTGATTGGTGTGATCCCTTAACCAACAATGCAGTTTTAAGGAAATACCCATAAAAAAATAAAAAATAACATGTCTTTTTTTCAAACATAAAATGACAAAAAAATAGACCAAAAAAATGTAAGAAATAAAGTAACAAATAATTAAAGAGAAGCAGTAAAATAACAATAGCTAGGCTATATGCAGAGGGCGCAGCGGGCACAGGAGGCACCGGTGTCGAGGTAATTCAGGTAATACAGTTGAAGTCGAAGTTTGCATACACCTTAGCCAAATACATTTAAATCCAGTTTTTCACAATTCATGACATTTAATCCTAGTAAACATTCCCTGTCTTAGGTCAGTTAGAATCACCACTTTAATGTAAGACTGTGAAATGCCAGAATAATAATAGAGAGTGATTTATTTCAGCTTTTGTTTCATTCATCACATTCCCAGTGGGTCAGAAGTTTACATACACTCAATTAGTATTTGGTAGCTTTGCATTTAAATTGCTTAACTTAGGTCAAATGTTTCAGGTAGCCTTCCACAAGCTTCCCACAATAGGTTGGCTGAATTTTGTCCCATTCCTCCTGACAGAGTTGGTGTACCTGAGTCAGGTTTGTAGGCTTCCTTGCGCGCACAAGCTTTCTCAGTTCTGCCCACAAATTGTCTATAGGATTGAGGTCAGGGCTTTGTGATGTCCACTACAATACATTGACTTTGTTGTCCTTAAGCCATTTTGCCACAACTTTGGAAGTATGCTTGGGGTCATTGTCCATTTGGAAGACCAATTTGCAACCAAGCTTTACCTTCCTGACTGATGTCTTTAGATGTTGCTTCAATATATCTACATAATATTCCTACCTCATGATGCCATCTATTTTGTGAAGTGCACCAGTCGCTTCTGCAAGAAAGCACCCCCACAACATGATGCTGCCATCCCCGTGCTTCACGGTTGGGATGGTGTTCTTCAGCTTGCAAGCCTCCGCCTTTTTCCTCCAAACATAACGATGGTCATTATGGCCAAACAGTTCTATTTTTGTTTCATCAGACCAGAGGACATTTCTCCAAAAAGTATGATCTTTGTCCCCATGTGCAGTTGCAAACCGTAGTCTGGCTTTTTATGGCAGTTTTGGAGCAGTGGCTTCTTATTTGCTCAGCGGCCTTTCAGGTTATGTCGATAGAGGACTTGTTTTACTGTGGATATAGATACTTTTTTACATGTTTCTTCCAGCATCTTCACAAGGTCCTTTGCTGTTGTTCAGGGATTGATTTGCACTTTTCGCACCAAAGTACGTTCATCTCTCAGAGACAGAACGAGAGATTTCCGCTCCTTCCTCAGTGGTAAAACGGCTGCGTGATCCCATGGTGTTTATACTTGCGTAATATTGTTTATACAGATGAACGTGGTACCTTCAAGAATTTGGAAATGGATGCTCCCAAGGATAAACCAGACTTGTGGAGGTCTACAATTTCTTTCTGAGGTCTTGGCTGATTTCTTTTGATTTTCCAATAATGTCAAGCAAAGAGGCACTGAGTTTGAAGGTAGGCCTTGAAATACATCCACAGGTACACACTCCAATTGACTCAAATGATGTCAATTAGCCTATCAGAAGCTTCTAAAGCCATCACATACTTTTCTGGAATTTTCCAAGCTGTTTAAAAGGCACAGTTAACTTGGTGTATGTAAACTTCTGACCCACTGGAATTGTGATACAGTGAATTATAAGTGAAATAATCTGTCTGTAAACAATTGTTGAAAAAAATGACTTGTGTCATGTACAAAGTAGATGGCCTGACCCACTTGCCAAAACTATAGTTTGTTAACAAGAAATTTGTGGAGTGGTTGAAAAGCGGGTTTTAATGACTCCAACCTAAGTGTATGTAAACTTCTGACTTCAACTGTATACATGTAGGTAGAGTAATTAAAGTGACTATGATTAGATGTCCAGGAGTCTTATGGCTTGGGGGTAGAAGCTGTTTAGAAGCCTCTTGGACCTAGACTTGGCGCTCCGGTACCGCTTGCCGTGCGGTAGCAGAGAGAACAGTCTATGACTAGGGTGGCTGGAGTCATTGACAATTTTTAGGGCCTTACTCTGACACCGCCTGGTATAGAGGTCCTGGATGACAGTAAGCTTGGCCCCGGGTGATGTACTGGGCTGTATACACTACCCTCTGAAGTGCCTTGTTGTTGGAGTCCGATCAGTTGCCATACCAGGCAGTGACGCAATCCGCCAGGATGCTCTCGATGCAGCTGTACAACCTTCTGAGAATCTGAGGACCCGTTTCAAATATTTTCAGTCTCCTGAGGGGAAATAGGTTTTGTTGTGCCCTCTTCATGACTGTCTTAGTGTGCTTGGAAACATGTTAATTTGTTGGGGATGTGGACGACAAGGAACTTGAAGCTCTAAACCCGATCCACTACAGCCCCGTCGATGAGAATGGGGGTGTGCTCTGTCCTCCTTTTCCTGTAGTCCACGAACATCTCCTTTGTCTTGATCACGTTGAGGGAGAGGTTGTTGTCCTTGCACCACACGGTCATGTCTCTGACCTCCTCCCTATAGGCTGTCACACCGTTGTCAGTGATCAGGCCTACCACTGTTGTTTCATTAGCAAACTTAATGGTGGTGTTGGAATCGTGCCACGCCGTGCAGTCATGAGTGAACAGGGAGTACAGGAGGGGACTGAGCACACACCCCTGAGGGGCCCCCGTGTTGAGGATCAGTGTAGCGGATGTGTTGCTACCTACCCTTACCACCTGGGGATGACCCGTCGGGAAGTTCAGGATCCAGTTGGTGTTCCAGGGAGGTGTTTAGTCCCAGGGTCCTTAGCTTAGTAATGAGCTGTGAGGGCACTATGTTATTGAACGTTGAGCTGTAGTCAATGAATAGCATTCTCACATAGGTGTTCCTTATGTCCAAGTGTGAAAGGGCAATGTGGAGTGCAATAGAGATTGCATAATCTGGGGATCTGTTGGTGCGGTATGCAAATTGGAGTGGGTCTAGTGTTTCTGGTATAATGGTGTTGATGTGAGCCTTCCAAAGCATTTCATGGCTACAGACATGAGTGCTACGGGTCTGTAGTCATTTAGGCAGGATACCTTTGTGTTATTGGGCACAGGGACTATGGTAGTCTACTTGAAACATGTTGGTATTACAGACTCAGACAGGGAGAGATTGAAAATGTCAGTGAAGACACTTGCCAGTTGGCCAGCGCATGCTCGCAGTACAAGTCCTGGTAATCCATAAGGCCCTATGGCCTTGTGAATGTTGACCTGTTTAAAGGTCTTACTCACATCGTCTGCGGATAGCGTGATCACAAAATTGTCCGGAACAGCTGATACTCTCATGCATTTTTCAGTGTTATTTTCCTCGAAGCGAGCATAGATGTTATTTTGCTAGTCTGGTAGTCTCGTGTCACTGGGCAGCTCTTAGCTGTGCTTCCCTTTGTTGTCTGTAGTAGTTTGCAAGCCCTGCCGCATCCATTGAGCGCCGGGGGGCCGGTGTAGTACGATTCGATCTTAGTCCTGTGTTGATGGTTTGTTAGAGGGCATAGCAGGATTTCTTATAAGCTTCCGGGTTAGAGTCCTGTTCCTTGAAAGCTGCAGCTCTACCCTTTAGCTCAGTGCGAATGTTGCCTGTAATCCATGGCTTCTGGTTGGAGTATGTACAGGCTTGCGAAAGTATTCAGCCCCTTGCCATTTTTACTATTTTGTTGCCTTACAATCTCGAATTAAATTAGATTTTTTGGGGGGTTCGTATCATTTGATTTAACAAAATGCCTACCACTTTGAAGATGCAAAATATTTTTTATTGTGAAACAAACAAGAAATAAGAAAAATAAATGGAAATCTTGAGCGTGCATAACTATTCAAACCCCCCAAAGTCAATACTTTGTATAGCCACCTTTGCAGCAATTACAGCGGCAAGTCTCTTGGGGTATGTCTCTATAAGCTTGGCACATCAAGTCACTGAGATTTTTGCCCATTCTTCAAGGCAAACTGCTCCATCTCCTTCAAGTTGGATGGGTTCCGCTGGTGTACAGCAATCTTTAGGTCATTCCACAAATTCTCAATTGGATTGAGGTCTGGGCTTTGACAAGGCATTTAAATGTTTCCCCTTAAACCACTCGAGTGTTGCTTTAGCAGTATGCTTAGGGTCATTGTCGTGCTGGAAGGTGAACCTCCGTCCCAGTCTCAAATCTCTGGAAGACTGAAACTGGTTTCCTTCAAGAATTTCCTTATATTTTGCAATATCATTCCTTCAATTCAGACCAGTTTCCCAGTCCCTGCCGATAAAAAACATCCCCACAGCATAATGTTGCCATGGTGATCTCGGGGTGATGACAGGTGTTGGGTTTGCGCCAGACACAGGGTTTTCCTTGATTGCCAAAAAGCTCTCAGTACCCTGAGTACCTTCTTCCATATGTTTGGAGAGTCTCCCACATGCCTTTTAGCTTATTTTTTCTTTAAGCAATGGCTTTTTTTCTGGCCATACTTCCGTAAAGCCCAGCTATGTGGAGTGTACAGCTTAAATTGGTCCTATGGACAGATACTCCAATCTCCGCTGAGGAGGTTTGCAGCTCCTTCGGGGTTATCTTTGGTCTCTTTGCTGCCTCTCTGATTAATGCCATCCTTGTCTGGTCTGTGAGTTTTGGTGGGCGGCCCTCTCTTGGTAGGTTTGTTGTCGTGTCATTTTTTTATAACCCAACCCTGATATGTACTTTTACACAACTTTGTCCCTGACCTGTTTGGAGAGCTCCTTGGTCTTCATGGCACTGTACGAACAGATCTAGCCAGTGACTGATGTGGTGTACTCCTCAATGCCATCGGAAGAATCCCGGAACATATTCCGGTTTGTGATAGCAAAACAGTCCTGTATCTGACCACTTCATCTGACCACTGGTGCTTCCTGCTTGAAATTTTGCTTGTAAGAAGGAATCAGGAGGATAGAATTATGGTGAGATTTGCAAAATGGAGGGCGAGGGAGAGCTTTGTACGCGTCTCTGTGTGCGGAGTAAAGGTGGTCTAGAATTATTTTCCTCTGGTTGCACATTTAACGTTCTGATAGAAATTAAGTAAAACTGTTTCCCTGCATTAAAGTCCCTGGCCACTAGGAGCGCCGCCTCTGGATGAGCCTTTTCCTGTTTGCTTATGGTGGTATACAGCTCATTGAGTGCCAGCATTGGTCTGTGTTGGTATGTAAGATAGCTATGAAAAAATACTGATGAAAACTCTCTAGGTAGATAGTGTGGTCTACAGCTTACCATGAGATACTCTACCTCAGGTAAGCAACACCTTGAGACTTCCTTAGATGTCGTGCACCAGCTGTTGTTTACATATATGCAGAGGCCCCGCCCCGTGTCTTACCAGAGGCTGCTGTTCTGTCCTGCGGATAGAGTGTTTACCCCGCTAGCTGTATGTTCTTAATGTCGTCTTTCAGCCACGACTCGGGGAAACTCAAGATATTACAGTTTTTAATGTCCCGTTGATAGGATATACACGCTTTAGTTTGTCCCATTTATTATCCAGCAATTGAACGTTAGCTAGCAGGATGGCAAGGGCAGATTAGCCACTCGTTGCCTGATCCTCACAGGACATCTATTTCAGAGAAATCTCAGTTTCCTTCTCCAGCTAATGACAGGGATCTGAGCCTGGTCAGGTGTCTGTAGTATATCCCTCTCATCCGACTCATTGAAGAAAAACTCTTCATCTAAGGTGAGTAATTGCAGTTCTGATGTCCAAAAGCTCTTTCCGGTCATAAGAGACGGTAGCAGCAACATTATGTACAAAACAAGTTACGAACAAAGCGAAAAAAACAAACAAAATAGCATGGTTGGTTAAGAGCCGATTCGACGCCGAGAGGATTGAGGAGAGAGAAGAGATAAGAGAGAGGAGAGGAGAGATTTAGATGAGAGAGGAGGAAAGAGGAGTCGAGAGGCGAGAAAGAGGAGAGTCAACTGTAGAGGAGAAGAGAGGGAACTGTAGAGGAGAGAAAGGGAGGAAAGGGGAATGCAGGATGCTCACATTTAATCTTCTTTATTCACTGATGTGAGGTGGTGGAGACTCCATGTAAAACCAACATGCTAATTCAGATTCAGATCAACAGCCTCTGAACAGTGTAAATTGGCATAATGCAGTAACTCATCAATTATTAATTATTCCTTCCTGCTGCAAAATAAACAGAGCAGATGGATAACATCATCAGGAGAGACATTTTAACATGGAGAATTGTTGTTGTAACTGATGGAGGGGAAATATGGCCTCCGTCCCAAATGGTACCCTATTCCCTATGTGGTGCACAACTTTTGACCACGGCTCTGTCACCATAGGTTAGCCCTTGAGATGTAATGCTGTCACTGAGGATAAAGACTACACACTTGTAGAGATCGGACATTTTGCTGACGTTCTCTATGGGCTGGAGTAATACTGAACCCATACTGCAACACTCAATGGAAGACGTGGATTTATTGATGGAGAGCCTAATGGTCTTTTCCTGGTTACACGCTCCATGACATTATTCCACAAATAATCACTGTTGTACTTTTTATCATAGATGATTGATTGGTTGCTCCCTATAGAGGTTACAGGATTGTGTCAATGAGCTCAATATTGTCGACCATTATTACTTTGGGGAAAATAGGATGTTTTCACAGAGGCAACACACATCTTAAACAACTATGAATAATAAAGCAATGCATTTTCAAGTTGCCTTCATTACAGTATTGTTGGTTCCCTTGCTCTCTGCTTTAATCTTTAAGACAAATTGTCATGCAGGTGAAAGAGGACCCAAACGCGACTTAACAGAAACAGAGTTTATTAAAGTCCAAAACGGAATAACAGAAATCCTCTAGACTCGTAGAGGGGAAACAACTGGAGAAGCGGCCACAGACTGCAGGTCAGGCGCAGGCCGTAGTCACTGAGACACCTGCTCACACGCAGCATCTGATGAAGGCACAAACACGACAGGACAGGGTGATACACAATCACGGCAAAAACACGACAGGACAGGGCGAAACGCAATCACAGCATGGTGAATACAATACAAGGAACCGACGGACAGGAACGGATCACAAAGGAATAAATAGGGACTCTAATCAGGGGAAAGGATCGGGAACAGGTGTGGGAAGACTAAATGATGATTAGGGGAATAGGAACAGCTGGGAGCAGGAACGGAACGACAGAGAGAAGAGAGAGCGAGAGAGTGAGAGAGGGAGGGGGAGAGAGAGGGATAGAACCAAACAAGACCAGCAGAGGGAAACGAATAGCATGGGGAGCACAGGGACAAGACATGACAATAAATGACAAACATGACAGTACCCCCACTCACCGAGCGCCTCCTGGCGCACTCGAGGAGGAATCCTGGCGGCAACGGAGGAAATCATCGATGAGCGAACGGTCCAGCACGTAGACGGAACCCAACTCCTCTCCTCAGGACCGTAACCCTCCCAATCCACTAGGTATTTACCTTCCGGAGAACGCATGTCCATAATCTTATGTACCTTGTAAATAGGTGCGCTCGACAAGGACGGGAGGGGGGAGGGAAGACGAACGGGGGTGCGAAGAAAGGGCTTAACACAGGAGACATGGAAGACAGGATGGACGCGACGAAGATGTCGCGGAAGAGGACAGCGACAGGATTGACGACCTGGGAGACACGGAACGGACCAATGAACCGCGGAAACTTACGAGAAGCTGTCGTAAGAGGAAGGTTGCGAGTGGAAAGCACATTCTGGCCGCAACAATCCTTGGACTCTTAATCCTCATTGGCGGCTGAACGGCAAAGTGCAGACCTCACCCTCCTCCAGGTGCGCCAGTTGGACAAACGCTTGAGCGGAGGGAACGCTGGACTGGCAAGCTGGGATGAGAACAGAGGAGGCTGGTAACCCAGACTACTCTGAAACGGAGATAACCCGGTAGCAGACAAGGAAGCGAATTGTGAGCTATTCTGCCCAGGGGAGCTGTTCTGCCCAGACGAGGGTTCTGAAAGAAAGGCTGCGTAGTAGCGACCAAAATCATTGGCCCTCTCTGCTTGACCGTTAGATGGGGATGAAACCCGGAAGAGAGACTGACGGACGACCAATCAAACGACAGAACTCCCTCCAAAACTGTGACGTGAATTGCGGGCCTCTGTCTGAAACGGCGTCTAACGGGAGGCCATGAATTCTGAATACATTCTCAATAATGATTTGTGCCGTCTCCTTAGCGGAAGGAAGTTTAGAGGGAATGAAATGTGCCGCCTTAGAGAACCTATCGACAACCGTCAGAATCACAGTCTTCCCCGCAGACAAAGGCAGACCGGTAATGAAGTCTAAGGCAATGTGAGACCATGGTCGAGAAGGAATGGGGAGCGGTCTGAGACGACCGGCAGGAGGAGAGTTACCCGACTGGCGCGCAGTCCGAACAAGCAGCCACGAAACGGCGCGTGTCACGCTCCTGAGTCGGCCACCAAAAGCGCTGGCGAATAGACGCAAGAGTGCCTCGAACACCGGGATGACCAGCTAACTTGGCAGAGTGAGCCCACTGAAGAACAGCCAGACGAGTGGAAACAGGAACGAAAAGGAGGTTACTAGGACAATATTTAGTGTGCGTGAGTGCTTGCTTAACCTGTCTTTCAATTCCCAGACTGTTAACCCGACAACACGCCCATAAGGAAGAATCCCCTCGGGATCAGTAGAAGCCACAGAAGAACTAAACAGACGGGATAAGGCATCAGGCTCTTGCTACCCGGACGGTAAGAAATCACAAACAAACGATTGACGGGCATTAAGTTTTGGCAGAACGGATTCTCATGGTTCTTATGGTCTGTCCAAACGACAAAAGGAACTCGCCCTCCAACCACTGTCGCCATTCGCCTAGGGCTAAGCGGATGGCACAGCAGTTCACGGTTACCCACATCATAGTTGCGCTCAGATGGCGACAGGCGATGAGAAAATGCGCAAGGATGAACCTTATCACCAGACTGGAAGCGCTGGGATAGGATGGCTCCCCACGCCTACTCTGAAGCGCCCTCGACAATGAATTGTCTAGTGACGTCAGGAGTAACGAGGATAGGAGCACAAAACGTTCTTTTAGAAGATCAAAAGCTCAGTCACTTAAAACACGTCTTGACAGAAGTAAGAGCTGTGAGAGGGGCAGCAACTTGGAAATTAATTTAGCGAAACCTTGCAACTCGACATGACCTGGAACGGGCCAATCACTGAAGCTTGGACCTTAGCGGAATCCATCTGAATGCCTTCAGCGGAAATGAACCGAGAAAAGTAACGGAGGAGACATGAAAAGAGCACTTCTCAGCCTTTACGAGAGACAATTCTCCGCTGTAGAACACGTCGAACGTGCTGAACATGAATCTCGAGTGACGGAGAAATCAGGATATCGTCAAGATAGACAAAAACAGAAATGTTCAGCATGTCTCTCAGAACATCATTAACTAATGCCTGAAAACAGCTGGCGCATTGGCGAGACCAACGGCAGAACCCGGTACTCAAAATGCCCTAACGGAGTGTCTTTTCCACATGCGCAGAGATGGTAAGCGTTACGAAGGTCCAACTTGACACCTGGCTAGAATCTCGCTGATGACATGGGGAAGCATAACGATTCTTAACCGTTATGTCATTCAGCCCTCGATCCACGCAGGGGCGCAGAGTACCGTCCTTCTTCTTAACAAAAAGAACCCCGCCCGGCCGGAGAAGAAGAAGGCACTATGGTTCAAGAGACACAGACAAATAATCCTCGAGAGCCTTATTCGGGAGCCGACAGAGAGTATAGTCTACCTCGAGGAGGAGTGGTCCCCGGAAGGAGATCAATACTACAATCATACGACCGGTGAGGAGGAAGGGAGTTGGCTCGGGACCCTGAAGACCGTGCGCAGATCATGATATTCCTCCGGCACTCCTGTCAAATCGCCAGGTTCCTGAGAAGTAGGGACAGAAGAAATGGGAGGGATGGCAGACATTAAACACTTCACATGACAAGAAACGTTCCAGGATAGGATAGAATTACTAGACCAATTAATAGGGATTATGTTTTGAACGGAAAATCAAAAAAGAAATAGTCTCACTGTGGTTACCAGATACTGTGAGAGTTAAAGGTAGTGTCTCAAATTTGATACTGGGAAGATGACTACATCTAAGGCAAACATGGGCGTGGCCTGTCTAACGGTCTGAAAGGAATGTTATGTTTCCGAGCCCATGCTTCGTCCATGAAACAACCCTCAGCCCCAGAGTCAATCAAAGCACTGCATGTAGCACCCGAACCGGTCCAGCGTAGATGGACCGACATAGTAGTACAAGATCTAGATGAAGGGACCTGAGTAGTAGCGCCACCAGTAGCCCTCCGCTTACTGATGGGCTTGGCCTCTTACTGGACATGAATTAACAAAATGTCCAGCAACTCCGCAATAGAGGCACAGGCGGTTGGTGATCCTCCGTTCCCTCTCCTTATTCGGATGCGAATCCCTCCCAGCTGCATGGGCTCAGTCTCAAAGCCAGAGGAGGGAGATGGTTGCGATGCGGAGCAGGGAAACACCGTTCTCACGAGCCCGGTGACTTACCCGTGTCAAGACTAATATTCAAAGAGTCCACATCTGAAGGAACCTCCCGGGAGAGAATTTCCTTAACCACTGCGTGGAGTCCCTCCAGAAAACGAGCGAGCAGCGCCGGCTCGTTCCACTCACTAGAGGCAGCAAGAGTGCGAAACTCAATGGAATAATCCGTTTGGACCGTTCACCTTGGCATAAGGAAGCCAGGGCCCTAGAAGCCTCCCCACCAAAAACTGAACGGTCAAAACCCGAATCATCTCCTCTTTAAAGTTCTGGAATCTGTTAGAGCAATCAGCCCTTGCCTCCCAGATAGCTGTTAGCCCGGCCAGTAAGGAGTGAAATGACAAGTCTCTCTCTAGAGTATGTGGGGTTGGAGAGAGAACACAATCTCACACTGCGTGAGAAAGGAGCGGCACAAGTAGCAAGGTGGGTTATTAACCCTGGGTTCTGGAGGCTCCAGGCCAGGGAGTAACAGGTGGCACGAGACGTTCTGGAACTGTCCAGAGAGGTCGGAAACCTGAGCGGCCAGGTTCTCCACGGCATGGCGAGCAGCAGACAATTCCTGCTCGTTCTGCCGAGCATGGCTCCTTGGATCTCGACGGCAGTGTAACGAGCAAGTCGCTGGGTCCATTCCTTGGTCGGTTCCTTCTGTCATGCAGGTGAAAGAGGACCCAAACGCGACTTAACAGAAACAGAGTTTATTAAAGTCCAAAACGGAATAACAGAAATCCTCTAGACTCGTAGAGGGAAACAACTGGAGAAGCGGCCACAGACTGCAGGTCGCTCGGGTAGGCGCAGGCCGTAGTCGACTGAGACACCTGCTCACACGCAGCATCTGATGAAGGCACAAAACACGACAGGACAGGGTGATACACAATCACGGCAAAAACACGACAGGACAGGGCGAAACGCAATCACAGCATGGTGAATACAATACAAGGAACCGACGGCACAGGAACGGATCACAAAGGAATAAATAGGGACTCTAATCAGGGGAAAGGATCGGGAACAGGTGTGGGAAGACTAAATGATGATTAGGGGAATAGGAACAGCTGGGAGCAGGAACGGAACGACAGAGAGAAGAGAGAGCGAGAGAGTGAGAGAGGGGAGGGGGAGAGAGAGGGATAGAACCAAACAAGACCAGCAGAGGGAAACGAATAGCATGGGGAGCACAGGGACAAGACATGACAATAAATGACAAACATGACACAAATATTTAAGTGCCTTTGAACGGGGTATGGCAGTAGGTGCCAGGCCCCGTTTGAGTGTATCAAGAACTGCAACACTGTTGGGTTTTTCACACTCAACAACTTCCTGTGTTTATCAAGAATAGCCCACCACCCAAAGGACATCCAGACAACTTGACACAACTGTGGGAAGCATTGGGGTCGACATGGGCCAGCATCCCTGTGGAACGCTTTGGACACCTTGTTAATTAATTGAGGCTGTTCTGAGGTCAGAAGTGGGCGCAACTCAATATTAGGATGGTATTCTTAATGTTTTGTACTATCTATGCGTATAGATAGATGCCTTTGTTTAGGACACTGGATTAGTGATGCTCTGAGTGACTCAGTGTCATGGAGGGCCGTTATGGAACTCTGAGGCAGTTTGCATGAGGAGGTTCTGATTTTACACACACACACACACACACACACACACACACACACACACACACACACACACACACACACACACACACACACACACACACACACACACACACACACACACACACACACACACACACACACACACACACACACACACACACACACACACACACACACACACTAAGAAGGCCCAGGCTATGGGGTTTTGAAGTTAGTGTCTCTCCAATGCAGGCCAGACTCAGGGGCAGCTGGTCAGTTAGCAAGCCACATCAGCGTCAGGCCGCTTGACTGGTAATGGGATTAGTTTAAGCCATGCAGTGGAGAAAGCAGAATCAGGGGGACAGACAGTGAGTGGACAGGGAGGACAAACCCCTCATCTACCCACCCTGGATCGTCATAGAGGCTGCGGGTATGTCAATCATCACCAAGCCTTTAGTGGGGGTTCTGGGGTTCAGTCATATAGGGGTGTCAGCATTAGAAGGTGAGCCAAAAGGAATTGGTCATGCAAGATCAGCCTAATGGCTTTTTCACTCATCTCAGATTTTCTGCCGGAGAGCTGAGAATAGCTGCCATTTGAACTTCTATTCTGCTGTATTGTGATTTTAGAACTTTTTATCTATATGAAACCATTAATATCTTGAACATTTTAGTGTCAGGTTTCTAGTGACTCCCTTGATTATTAACGAAGTCCCTATTTGACCATACCATGGGCTATTTAGACACAAACGGATTATTCTTGAGGTCTTAAAGTGCAAGGGTTGTGTTTATAGGGTGAAAGGTTAGAGTCATCCCAAACAAAAAGGTCAGCAGACAGACCAGCACCTAACAAAACCATTCCCCCCGACTGCCTTCTGTTCTCCCTCTGATTACTACAGCACCTTCTACAGGTCAATCTGTTGCTTTCATAGTCAGGAAAGGGGTTATTATGCAATTCAATGAAGTTTCAACAGACAGATTAGACTATTAAGTGCTTCCTCTGTGGCCCAAATGGCAGCCTATTCCCTTTTTAGTGCAATAAAAGTTCTGAATTAAATAGGGAGTAGGGTTCCATTTGAGACACAAGCTCAGTTCTACAGCCGGGAGGTGCTTGCTCGTCAGACCCTCCTTCTTCCTGCTTGCACAGCATGTGGTGTCTCACTGCCGGCCCCAGCAGGGAGCTAGCCAGCTAACAAGACGCCTGGGCCTTGGCGTGTACAGACAAGGTCAGAACTGAACAGACCAATCAAGGCTGGGTGTTCGTCCTAAACGGCACCCTATCCCTTTATAGTGAACTACTTTTGACCAGGGTCCATAGGGGTCTGGTTAAAAATAGTGCACTATTTAGGGAATATAGTGCCATTTGGGAAGCATTCTGGATTTTCTGTGGCTATGGGACTATTTCTCACCTCATTTTCATCCTTTTGTCAATGCATTGCAATTATTTGGGGATATGATTACCAAAAATGAATTGTGTGGTATATACACACAACAGAGGAATTACACTGATGATGCAACCAGTACTGAAACTGATTTTCAGCAGTGATCAAGCCTTTTCTCAGTTACAGCACCATCTTAACTCCCACATCCCAAAATGCATATGAAAATGTAATCAGCTCACTTACGTATTTAGGTAATGGCGATGAAATTGGATTATGCTTTTCTATCCTGGCCTGGCTGTCTCCAGTAGTCTCCATGGTGACAGGCTGACGCAGGCTGACGCCTCGCTAACCAAGTTCCTTTTGGCACCTCGTTAGTAGCCGGGAGTTGATGAGGTTAATTGGATGCTTTCAGCCTTCTTAATGATATTCAGTGGTTTCTCTCAGGAGGGGCTTGTGTGCTCCATGGCTGACTGTGTCTGCGCCCCAAAGGGCACCCTATTCTCTACATAGCGCACTACCATGGGCACTGGTCAAAAGTAGTGCACTATATAGGGTATAGGGTGCAATTTGGGGTGCAGCCTGTGTCGGTTTGCAGCCTGTGTCAGTGTGCCTCTAGCTCGCTAGATGCCGTTTCTGGCCCCTGTCTGCGATTGGCTGGACTTTTACAAGCCAATTATCCCTCTCTGTGAGGGTCGGCGTAGTTGTGGGCCTCTTGAGCACGTCGTGGGGAAGGTCAATGTGATTGACGGGGGTTAATTAACCAACCGTAGCTCAAAAGGCGGTCAGGTGTGAGCAGCCTCTGTCCTCAACCCCAGCCCCACTGCCATCAGGGGAATTTCACATTTCTGCCATTCAAGGAAAAGACTGCTTCTTACAGAAATAAATGGTTTCCTTGGATCATGTTTGGCATTTTTGGTCAATCTTGGGTTTTTACCTGGTAGAAGTAATCAACTAGACATTGAATTGCATATTGACTGAGGACAACCTTGAGGTGTAATAAGGTAGTGAGTGAATTTCCAGATATTTTCTTGAAATAATAAAAAAAAATGACCAAGGATGAACCTCGATTCACCTTGAGTGATCTGGGTTAGAACCAAGAATTAATCCCAGTAATTCTAACATTACCTGAATTGAAGGATTGTGTTTCTTTCTTTCTTTCTTTCTTTCTTTCTTTCTTTCTTTCTTTCTTTCTTTCTTTCTTTCTTTCTTTCTTTCTGTCTGTCTGTCTGTCTGTCTGTCTGTCTGTCTGTCTGTCTGTCTGTCTGTCTGTCTGTCTGTCTGTCTGTCTGTCTGTCTGTCTGTCTGTCTGTCTGTCTGTCTGTCTGTCTGTCTGACTGACTGTCTGTCCTGATGCAGTCCACCCTCAGTGACTCCATTAGGCAATGAAAAGCTGTCGTCCCACTGTGGGGTTGAAGGGGGTTGAGCCATCAGCGTCTCTTTAAAAAGCATCAGCTGCCACCACCCCGGTCCTTTGACAACCTGTCAGTTTATGGAGATTCCAGACGACCCCCTCCCATGACCTTTATTGATTGTGGTCTGCACCAAACAGCCCCCTGCAGTCACCAAAGAGCCCTGCCCCTCCGGCTACAACACTGGGGTGCCGTAATGTTTCAATTACTGACCCTCTCATTGTCTAGCCGTGACAGGGGAGGTCCATCTCTAATTGCTGAGTGGAACCTTTTGTGGTCCATCCGGCATCCGGCCGAAGTAAGATTTGACATACAGCTAGGACATGGTGTCTTAGGACCTGAAGGCCAGAGGAGAGGAACCAGTATTGATACATACGGAGTGATTTTGTTATTTTTAAAATATATTTAATCGTATGTGACTTGAAAGACTGTCTGTCTGGGATCAATATTTGCCAAAGGGAGCGTAATTAAAGTCTGATGGAGTCCTTCATACTCCAGGTAATGGACAGGAAGCCTGCTTGTCAGAGATAAGATCCAATTTATGTTGAGCTGAATCTTCCCTTTACATGATGAAGACTTACTTATACCCTACAATATCAAATTACAAATAATGAGCAACGCAGTTCATTTTTAGAAGACCATTTAATTTCATCAGCAAATATTTAGCAGAATGAAACCTGCTGTTGTGATATGGCCCTGGTTGCCATGGCAGCTAAACCTTTGATGCTCCTCTGGTGTCCTAACTCATCCTGTGAAATCCAGAGTGGCCAGATTATGAGTCCACTTAGGACTGGACCCAACCCTGCACATAAGCATCAACATAAAAAGCCTCTGTTGTTCATTACTGCCAATTTGTGCTTTTTAAATCTCTCTTGTATTTCATATCATGATAGCTCAATACACTGTCTGCTTTTGGATTTCTCTATTGCTCTATCACCTGGATGAGTTATGTAAACAAAACGGTTTGTTTGTATCTTATTTACAGTACACAAAGCCCATTACTTCTAATGCAAAAGTGTAGACTGTGCAGGAAACCGGTTTGTCTCTCGGATGGTAGTATGTGCCATGCACCGGAGGGATTCTCTTGAACAGCAGGAGGGTCGTTCTGGAGGTGGACTGTGAAAGGCTTGTTCTCTAGTGGACCAGCTTCATCTGATAGACCACAGGGCCCCCTCTGTGGCCCCCTCTGTGGCGGTCCAGGCTCAGGTGCTCCTCGGCTCAGAGTTGCAGCAACCTCTTTCAGCGATTTGTCATGCCTTGGACCAGGCCTGCTGCGCCGGCACGTGCCAGGCTTTAGCCCGGCTGCATCTGTTTGCCAGACGGCCACTCAGGCCTGACAGCCTGCTGCTGTCACCCAGGGGCTGAGGAGGAATGAGGAGTCACACACAGGGACCCTGGCAACCGCCCAGCCCGGCAGCCCCACCACCACCACCAACCTCTACCTTAACCCAGCCCCAGCCCAAGACAAGAACACACAGAGCCCCGAAGGGCATGGAGGGTTTAACTGTGGGGATTAACAGCCAGCCCTGTCAGAAAGGTCACGGTTACATTCACAGGTCATTCTGCTGAGGTGATTAACACAGGCATCTGAATAGAACACTGAGGTGATGAACACAGCCATCTGAATAGAACACTGAGGTGATAAACACAGCCATCTGAATAGAACACTGAGGTGATTAACACAGCCATCTGAATAGAACACTGAGGTGATTAACACAGCCATCTGAATAGAACACTGAGGTGATTAACACAGCCATCTGAATAGAACACTGAGGCATGATAAACACAGCCATGATAAACACTGAGCCATCTGAATAGAACACTGAGGTGATTAACACAGCCATCTGAATAGAACACTGAGGTGATTAACACAGCCATCTGAATAGAACACTGAGGTGATTAACACAGCCATCTGAATAGAACACTGAGGTGATTAACACAGCCATCTGAATAGAACACTGAGGTGATTAACACAGCCATCTGAATAGAACACTGAGGTGATAAACACAGCCATCTGAATAGAACACTGAGGTGATTAACACAGCCATCTGAATAGAACACTGAGGTGATAAACACAGCCATCTGAATAGAACACTGAGGTGATTAACACAGCCATCTGAATAGAACACTGAGGTGATAAACACAGCCATCTGAATAGAACACTGAGGTGATTAACACAGCCATCTGAATAGAACACTGAGGTGATTAACACAGCCATCTGAATAGAACACTGAGGTGATTAACACAGCCATCTGAATAGAACACTGAGGTGATAAACACAGCCATCTGAATAGAACACTGAGGTGATTAACACAGCCATCTGAATAGAACACTGAGGTGATTAACACAGCCATCTGAATAGAACACTGAGGTGATAAACACAGCCATCTGAGTAGAACACTAAGGTGGATTGGTCATAGCATCAGAGTCTTTCAAATCCTGTCTCTTATCATATCAGTTGGATTAGAGCTTTTCTTTTGGAGGAGGAAATATACAGTGCTTTCAGAGAGTATTCATACCCCTTCACTTATTCCACATTTTGTTGTGTTACTGCCTGAATTCAAAATTGATTACATTGATTTTTTTCCCTCACCCATCTACACACAATAACCCACAATTACAAAGTGAAAACATGTTTTTAGAAATTGTTGCAAATGAATTGAAAATGATATATAGAAATATCTCATTTAAATAAGTATTCCCACTCTTGAGTCAATACATATTACCTTGGGAAGTGATTACAGTGGTGAGTCTTTCTGGGTAAGGCTCTAAGAGCTTTGCACATCTGGATTGTACAACATTTGCACATTCATATTTTTTTTAATTCTTCAAGCTCTGTCAAATTGGTTGTTGATCATTACTAGACAGCCATTTTCAATTCTTGCCATATATTTCAAATCAAAGTTGATTTGTAATGCGTGCCGAATACAACAGGTGTAGTCCTTACAGTGAAATGCTTACTTACATTTTTTTCACTATTGGTTAGAGCTTGTATTAGGTGAACAATAGGTAAGAAAGAGAGAAAAACAACAGTAAAAAGAGAGTGAAAAACAGTAGCGAGGCTACATACAGTAGCGAGGCTACATACAGTAGCGAGGCTACATACAGTAGCGAGGCTATAAACAGTAGCGAGGCTACATACAGTAGCGAGGCTACATACAGTAGCGAGGCTACATACAGTAGCGAGGCTATATACAGTAGCGAGGCTACATACAGTAGCGAGGCTATATACAGTAGCGAGGCTACATACAGTAGCGAGGCTATATACAGTAGCGAGGCTATATACAGTAGCGAGGCTATATACAGTAGCTAGGCTACATATAGTAGTGAGGTTACATACAGTAGCGAGGCTACATACAGTAGTGAGGCTATATACAGTAGCGAGGCTATATACAGTAGCGAGGCTACATACAGTAGCGAGGCTACATATAGTAGTGAGGTTACATACAGACACCGGTTAGTCAGGCTGATTGAGGTAGTATGTACATGTAGATATGGTTGAATTGACTATGCATATTTTCAAGACGATTTAAGCCAAAACTGTAACTAGGCCACTAAGGAACATTCAATGTCGTCTTGGTAAGCAACACCAGTGTGTATTTGACCTTGTGTTTTAGGTTATTGTCCTGCTGAAATGTGAATTTGTCTCCCAGTGTCTGTTGGAAAGCATGCTGAAACAGACTGAGGGACCATACAGATAATTGTGGGGTACAGAGATGAGGTATTAAAAAAATCATGTTAAACATAATTATTGCACACGGAGTGAGTCCCTGCAGCTTATTATGTGACAGGTAACCAAATGTTTACTCCTGAACTTATGCTTGAAATAGGGGTTGAATGCTTAATGACTCAAGATATTTCAGCTTTTAATTTTTTATTAATTTGCAAACATTTCTAAGAACATAATTCCACTTTGACATTATGGGGTATTGTGTGTAGGCTAGTGACACAACATCTCAATTGAAATGTAAGCTGTAACACAACAACATGTGGACCAAGTCTAGGCGTGTGAATACTAAACTTTCTGAAGGCACTAAGGATTTTACTAGGTCTGACTGTGTTCTTCATCTATTTAGTCCAATCAAAACAATAAATGTATTGCATATTTTTTTCAAGATAGCAAATTCGAAACACAAACAACCTCAACAATAGAAAAATAATTAAATTAACTAATGCATTTATTTACAGTTTATAGAGAGTAGTAATTTGGCTCTTGGCTGAACTGGGTATGGTGTCAGCCTGCGGCATGACGTGGCATGACGCCCAGCTGGTCTCCTTGTGGTGTACATGCCCGTCCCCCTGTCCGTCTGGCTCTGTGCATAACATCATCATAACCCTCCATCGGCTGCCTCCCAAATGGCACCCTATTCGTTATGTAGTGCACGACTTTTGATCAGGGCTTGGTCAAAACTAGGGCACTAAATAGGGAATAGGGTAACATTTGGTACACATTCATGGTCTTTGTTCTGCTCTAGTCTAGTCCATTCCACACTGATGTCTGCACCCTTACATAAAAAAACACATGTCAAATTTGTAGTTAAACATGTACAAATCGCATTTTCACATGTTGAGTTTAAACCATATTTTCACATGTTGAGTTTAAACCATATTTTCACATGTTGAGTTTAAACCATATTTTCACATGTTGAGTTTAAACCCTATTTTCACATGTTGAGTTTAAACCCTATTTTCACATGTTGAGTTTAAACCCTATTTTCACATGTTGAGTTTAAACCATATTTTCACATGTTGAGTTTGAACCATATTTTCACATGTTGAGTTTAAACCATATTTTCACATGTTGAGTTTAAACCATATTTTCACATGTTGAGTTTAAACCATATTTTCACATGTTGAGTTTAAACCATATTTTCACATGTTGAGTTTAAACCATATTTTCACATGTTGAGTTTAAACCATATTTTCACATGTTGAGTTTAAACCATATTTTCACATGTTGAGTTTAAACCATATTTTCACATGTTGAGTTTAAACCATATTTTCACATGTTGAGTTTAAACCATATTTTCACATGTTGAGTTTAAACCATATTTTCACATGCATTAAATGTATAGTTAACATGTTAACACCACCTTTCCACATGTGAAAAGAATAACATGTTTTCACCTTCGCCTTACAGTTGCACGAGTGAAATTTGAGGTTTCACATGTTAAAAACTTTCACATGTGAAAATTGTATATGCAGTTTCACATGTGACCTAAGTTCTCATGTGAAAATCTTACGTTCACATGTGGAATTGCAAGTTCATGTGAAAATCAATCACTTGAAAACTCCACATATGAAAATCTAACTTTCAAGTATGGAATTGCATTTTCACATGTAAAAAACAATCACTTGTAAAAATTACATTTGCAGTCTCACATGTAAGAAAACTCAAGTCCACATGGTATCAAATATTAAATCCACATGTGGTGGTGAAATAGTGTTATTCTCCTCACATGTGAAATGTGGTGTTAACATGTTACATATGGAATTTCAAATTCTGTGATGCCATCTGTAAAAAGGTAACTTAACCTACATGAATATAATAAGTCAACTGTGTTAAAAAATAATATATTTTTTATTTCAGAACCATCCATACGGAAGGTTACTGCTGCCTTTCAGTGTCTCATTATTTGTCCCGTTTAACATGTTAAAATGAACGGAGTAAATCAGCTAACACAAGTTCAGTTTTTGTCATTTTAGTGCAATTTTTTAAAACACTGTCGGAAAGTACATTTTGTTTGGTTCAAAACACTCTAAATACATAATATATACAGGTAAAAACAACAATGCAATGTCAAAATAAGTTGACATTGAGTTTTAAAAAGTGTGTTAGATTTAGCTAATCATTACTTTGGTCAAAATCAAGATGCCAATATTCTTGTAATGCTTTTTGTATTAATAATGTTAGATTACAGTTCAATAAGAGCGAATTCTGAATTTGTGATGAATTGTGATTAGTGATTTGTGATTTATCCTTTGATAAACTCAATAAAAATTTTAAATCGTTTAACAGCCCTAGTTAAAATGTACATTAAAATGTGAAAATGCACATGTGAAAGTGTAGTCGACATGAGTCGGCCATGGTTGCTCTTGGTCACGTGATGAGGGAGCCCTGCCTGGGACTTCAAAGTTAGCATTGGTCCTCTTGGTCTAATGGTCAAGAAATCGGCTTCTCCCATTGGAGAAATGTTGGGAATCCAAGTGTCTGAGTCATGTGAGAAATCCATGTGAAACTCACGTGTCTATTTTTCACATAATTTGTTCACATACAAAAAAATCATGTGAAATGTCACACTTGTCCAATAACCACGTGTCTGACTCGTGAAAAAATAATATATATATTATAGTTATTTTTCATGTGAAATTTTCACGTGTCAGACACGTGGTTATTGGACAAGTGTGACATTTCACATGATTTTTTTCACATGTGAACAAATATATATATATATACATGATAAAAGTTTAAAATGTGATTCTTTCATGTGATTCTTTGCAAGGGTATCCTGACCGTGGACATTGTCCGTCCCCATGTACGCTCACATCACATGACCAAAAAACTGACATCAAAGCCATGAACGCTATTAGATTTGTTATTGAGTTATTGAATTTGCACAGATTCAATCATCCAATAATAACATCAGTATTGGTACTGTTGGGTGCTTTGTCATATGATTTGAAATGTTTGTATCGGTAAGTGTTTGTATGCATGTGCCTTGTCTGTGTGTGTGTACATATATGTGGGTACTGTATAACTGTGTTCTGTATGCATGTGCCTTGTTGTCTGTGTGTGTACGTATATGTGGGTACTGTATAACTGTGTTCTGTATGCATGTGCCTTGTCTGTGTGTGTACGTATATGTGGGTACTGTATAACTGTGTTCTGTATGCATGTGCCTTGTCTGTGTGTGTGTACGTATATGTGGGTACTGTATAACTGTGTTCTGTATTTGTGTGTTGTGTGTGTGTGTGCCTGAGAGCGTGTTTGTGCTGGAGTGCGTATTAATGTGTGTGTGTGTGTGTGTGTGTGTGTGTGTGTGTGTGTGTGTGTGTGTGTGTGTGTGTGTGTGTGTGTGTGTGTGTGTGTGTGTGTGTGTGTGTGTGTGTGTGTGTGTGTGTGTGTGTGTGTGTGTCAGTGGATCATCTTCACAGGCTCACAGAGCAGAGGGCCGGCCAGACCAGCAGACCGGCTAGAACCAAGGGGAGCCAGGTACATCTGCATGATTATGCCACTGCTTCCTGGAGAGGCATTGATAAACCCTTTTCTAACCTCTATCAGCCTTTCATGAACTTGAATACTAAACAGCACAGGGACAGAGTGTTATGCAGGTGAATGAGGACCCAAAAGCGACTTGGCGAAAACAGAGTCTTTATTCCAGTAAAGGAAATAGGCAATACTCCTGGACAATCAGAGCAGAAAACAAAACATAAAAAACTTAATTCCACTCGTAGTGACGAGGACAGACTGGAGACTCGACCATTAACTGTAGGTTGCCTCGGGAAGGCACCGACCGTAGCAGACTCAGACACCTGCTCACACGCAGCATCTGAGGGAAACAAGACACGACAGGGCGAGACAAAGACACAGCACGGCGAACAATATACAAGGATCCGACAGGACAGAAACGGAAAACAAGGGGAGAAATAGGGACTCTAATCAGAGGGCAAGATACGGAACAGGTGTGAAAAGACTAGATGATTGAGTAGGGGAATAGGAACAGCTGGGAGCAGGAACGGAACGATAGAGAGAAGAGAGAGGGAGGGAGAGAGAAAAAGGGAACGAACCTAATAAGACCAGCAGGGGAAAACGAACAGAAGGGAAAGCAAAATGACAAGACAATATAAGACAAAACATGACAGTACCCCCCACTCACCGAGCGCCTCCTGGCGCACTCGAGGAGGAATCCTGGCGGAAACGGAGGAAATCATCAATCAGCGAACGGTCCAGCACGTCCCGAGACGGAACCCAACTCCTCTCCTCAGGACCGTAACCCTCCCAATCCACTAAGTATTGGTGACCCCATCCCGAGAACGCATGTCCATGATCCTACGTACCTTGTAAATAGGTGCGCTCTCGACAAGGACGGGGGGAAGACGAACGGGGGTGCGAAGAAAGGGCTTGACACAGGAGACATGGAAGACAGGATGGACACGACGAAGATGTCGCGGAAGAAGCAGTCGCACAGCGACAGGATTGACGACCTGGGAGACACGGAACGGACCAATGAACCGCGGAGTCAACTTACGAGAAGCTGTCGTAAGGGGAAGGTTACGAGTGGAAAGCCACACTCTCTGGCCGCAACAATACCTAGGACTCTTAATCCTACGTTTATTGGCGGCTCTCACAGTCTGTGCCCTGTAACGGCAAAGTGCAGACCTCACCCTCCTCCAGGTGCGCTCACAACGTTGGACAAACGCTTGAGCGGAGGGAACGCTGGACTCGGCAAGCTGGGATGAGAACAGAGGAGGCTGGTAACCCAGACTACTCTGAAACGGAGATAACCCGGTAGCAGACGAAGGAAGCGAGTTGTGAGCGTATTCTGCCCAGGGGAGCTGTTCTGCCCAAGACGCAGGGTTTCTAAAAGAAAGGCTGCGTAGTATGCGACCAATCGTCTGATTGGCCCTTTCTGCTTGACCGTTAGACTGGGGATGGAACCCGGAAGAGAGACTGACGGACGCACCAATCAAACGACAGAACTCCCTCCAAAACTGTGACGTGAATTGCGGACCTCTGTCTGAAACGGCGTCTAACGGGAGGCCATGAATTCTGAACACATTCTCGATGATGATTTGTGCCGTCTCCTTAGCGGAAGGAAGCTTAGCGAGGGGAATGAAATGTACCGCCTTAGAGAACCTATCGACAACCGTAAGAATCACAGTCTTCCCCGCAGACAAAGGCAGACCGGTAATGAAGTCTAAGGCGATGTGAGACCATGGTCGAGAAGGAATGGGAAGCGGTCTGAGACGACCGGCAGGAGGAGAGTTACCTGACTTAGTCTGCGCGAGTCCGAACAAGCAGCCACGAAACGGCGCGTGTCACGCTCCTGAGTAGGCCACCAAAAGCGCTGGCGAATAGAAGCAAGAGTACCTCGAACGCCGGGATGACCAGCTAACTTGGCAGAGTGAGCCCACTGAAGAACAGCCAGACGAGTAGAAACAGGAACGAAAAGAAGGTTACTAGGACAAGCGCGCGGCGACGCAGTGTGCGTGAGTGCTTGCTTAACCTGTCTTTCAATTCCCCAGACTGTCAACCCGACAACACGCCCATAAGGAAGAATCCCCTCGGGATCAGTAGAAGCCACAGAAGAACTAAAGAGACGGGATAAGGCATCAGGCTTGGTGTTCTTACTACCCGGACGGTAAGAAATCACAAACTCGAAACGAGCGAAAAACAACGCCCAACGAGCTTGACGTGCATTAAGTCGTTTGGCAGAACGGATGTACTCAAGGTTCTTATGGTCTGTCCAAACGACAAAAGGAACGGTCGCCCCCTCCAACCACTGTCGCCATTCGCCTAGGGCTAAGCGGATGGCGAGCAGTTCGCGGTTACCCACATCATAGTTGCGTTCCGATGGCGACAGGCGATGAGAAAAATAAGCGCAAGGATGAACCTTATCGTCAGACTGGAAGCGCTGGGATAGAATGGCTCCCACGCCTACCTCTGAAGCGTCAACCTCGACAATGAATTGTTTAGTGACGTCAGGAGTAACGAGGATAGGAGCGGACGTAAAACGTTTCTTGAGAAGATCAAAAGCTCCCTGGGCGGAACCGGACCACTTAAAACACGTCTTGACAGAAGTAAGAGCTGTGAGAGGGGCAGCAACTTGACCGAAATTACGAATGAAACGCCGATAGAAATTAGCGAAACCTAGAAAGCGCTGCAACTCGACACGTGACCTTGGAACGGGCCAATCACTGACAGCTTGGACCTTAGCGGGGTCCATCTGAATGCCTTCAGCGGAAATAACAGAACCGAGAAAAGTGACGGAGGAGACATGAAAAGAGCACTTCTCAGCCTTCACGTAGAGACAATTCTCTAAAAGGCGCTGGAGTACACGTCGAACGTGCTGAACATGAATCTCGAGTGACGGTGAAAAAATCAGGATATCGTCAAGGTAGACAAAAACAAAGATGTTCAGCATGTCTCTCAGAACATCATTAACTAATGCCTGAAAAACAGCTGGCGCATTAGCGAGACCAAACCGCAGAACCCGGTACTCAAAATGCCCTAACGGAGTGTTAAACGCCGTTTTCCACTCGTCCCCCTCTCTGATGCGCACGAGATGGTAAGCGTTACGAAGGTCCAACTTAGTAAAGAACCTGGCTCCCTGCAGAATCTCGAAGGCTGATGACATAAGGGGAAGCGGATAACGATTCTTAACCGTTATGTCATTCAGCCCTCGATAATCCACGCAGGGGCGCAGAGTACCGTCCTTCTTCTTAACAAAAAAACCCCCCGCCCCGGCAGGGGAGGAAGAAGGCACTACGGTGCCGGCGTCAAGAGACACAGACAAATAATCCTCGAGAGCCTTACGTTCGGGAGCCGACAGAGAGTATAGTCTACCCCGAGGAGGAGTGGTCCCCGGAAGGAGATCAATACTACAATCATACCACCGGTGAGGAGGAAGGGAGTTGGCTCTGGACCGACTGAAGACCGTGCGCAGATCATGATATTCCTCCGGCACTCCTGTCAAATCGCCAGGTTCCTCCTGAGAAGTGGGGACAGAAGAAACGGGAGGGATAGCAGACATTAAACACTTCACATGACAAGAAACGTTCCAGGATAGGATAGAATTACTAGACCAATTAATAGAAGGATTATGACATACTAGCCAGGGATGACCCAAAACAACAGGTGTAAAAGGTGAACGAAAAATCAAAAAGGAAATAGTCTCACTGTGGTTACCAGATACTGTGAGGGTTAAAGGTAGTGTCTCATATCTGATACTGGGGAGATGACTACCATCTAAGGCGAACATGGGCGTAGGCTTCCCTAACTGTCTGAGAGGAATGTCATGTTTCCGAGCCCATGCTTCGTCCATAAAACAACCCTCAGCCCCAGAGTCTATCAAGGCACTGCATGTAGCACCCGAACCGGTCCAGCGTAGATGGACTGACATAGTAGTACAGGATCTTGATGGAGAGACCTGAGTAGTAGCGCTCACCAGTAGCCCTCCGCTTACTGATGAGCTCTGGCTTTTACTGGACATGAATTGACAAAATGTCCAGCAAGTCCGCAATAGAGGCACAGGCGGTTGGTGATCCTCCGTTCCCTCTCCTTAGTCGAGATGCGAATACCTCCCAGCTGCATGGGCTCAGTCTCTGAGCCAGAGGAGGGAGATGGTTGCGATGCGGAGAGGGGAAACACCGTTAACGCGAGCTCTCTTCCACGAGCTTGGTGACGAAGATCTACCCATCGTTCTATGCGGATGGCGAGTGCAATCAAAGAGTCCACACTGGAAGGAACCTCCCGGGAGAGAATCTCATCTTTAACCTCTGCGTGGAGTCCCTCCAGAAAACGAGCGAGCAGCGCCGGCTCGTTCCAGTCACTAGAGGCAGCAAGAGTGCGAAACTCTATAGAGTAATCCGTTATGGATCGATCACCTTGACATAGGGAAGCCAGGGCCCTAGAAGCCTCCCTACCAAAAACTGAATGATCAAAAACCCGAATCATCTCCTCTTTAAAGTTCAGGTAATTGTTAGAACAATCAGCCCTTGCCTCCCAGATAGCTGTGCCCCACTCTCGAGCCCGGCCAGTAAGGAGTGATATGACGTAAGCAACCCGAGCTCTCTCTCTAGAGTATGTGTTGGGTTGGAGAGAGAACACAATATCACACTGGGTGAGAAAGGAGCGGCACTCCGTGGGCTGCCCGGAGTAACAAGGTGGGTTATTAACCCTAGGTTCCGGAGGCTCGGCAGACCAGGAAGTAGCAGGTGGCACGAGACGAAGACTCTGGAACTGTCCAGAGAGGTCGGAAACCTGAGCGGCCAGGTTCTCAACGGCATGACGAGCAGCAGACAATTCCTGCTCGTGTCTGCCGAGCATGGCTCCTTGGATCTCGACGGCAGTGTTACGAGAATCTGTAGTCGCTGGGTCCATTCTTGGTCGGATCCTTCTGTTATGCAGGTGAATGAGGACCCAAAAGCGACTTGGCGAAAACAGAGTCTTTATTCCAGTAAAGGAAATAGGCAATACTCCTGGACAATCAGAGCAGAAAACAAAACATAAAAAACTTAATTCCACTCGTAGTGACGAGGACAGACTGGAGACTCGACCATTAACTGTAGGTTGCCTCGGGAAGGCACCGACCGTAGCAGACTCAGACACCTGCTCACATGCAGCATCTGAGGGAAACAAGACACGACAGGGCGAGACAAAGACACAGCACGGCGAACAATATACAAGGATCCGACAGGACAGAAACGGAAAACAAGGGGAGAAATAGGGACTCTAATCAGAGGGCAAGATACGGAACAGGTGTGAAAAGACTAGATGATTGAGTAGGGGAATAGGAACAGCTGGGAGCAGGAACGGAACGATAGAGAGAAGAGAGAGGGAGGGAGAGAGAAAAAAGGGAACGAACCTAATAAGACCAGCAGGGGGAAAACGAACAGAAGGGAAAGCAAAATGACAAGACAATATAAGACAAAACATGACACAGAGGGAGAGAACGAGGGGTTACCAAAAACCTCTAGTATTCAGTTGTAATTCGCAAAGTAGTTGTGTGTGTGTGTGTGTGTGTGTGTGTGTGTGTGTGTGTGTGTGTGTGTGTGTGTGTGTGTGTGTGTGTGTGTGTGTGTGTGTGTGTGTGTGTGTGTGTGCGTGTGTGCTTGCGTGCGCGTGTGCGTATAACTATAGGGATGCTGAGGGTGCAGCATCCCATGATAAATCGGAATCAAATACAACTTTATTTAAAAATAAATACATTTGTGGACTAGGCCTTTATTACTCCTGTATGAGCAGAGATTATTTCAATTTTTTTTTGCAGATATATTGGTCCGCTAATACAGGACTAGCAAAGGCCTAGTGAACTACTTTTATGAGATTTATTTTCTTTACTTCTTCTGACTTGATGGCTACTACCCAGCCTTCTATTAGTCCAAGAATAAACATTTCTCTGCATTGATCCAAAATTGAGGATTGGTCTCCCTCATCTGTCTATAAAGCAGGAACATGTCTTCAATATAATTAGGTTCTAATGTGAGAGGGCTCTTTTGCCTCTCTTGGAAATTAATTCTGAACAGCTTGTTATTATCTTGGCCCCTGGATGTGTGAATAGTAGATTTACAAGCATTAGGGCCGGGGTATTGTGAGGGGCAGCATTAGAAGCATGTGTGGGGGAGGTCCAGGGACTTTTGTGTGGGCTGTGGTTGGAATCAGCTGTACCCTACACAAAAGCCTTCTGGTTGGAAGAACACAACAGATAAATGTGTTGCAGTGTTTTCAAGAATCCCCAAATAGACATGAGCCAGCTTTAGACCACGGCTCTCTCTGAACAGGCCAGCTGTTAACATGTAGCCTACAGACTCACATAAAGTATGTACATGTACATGTACATGCTTGTTATTGGGAGGGTTCATATCTGTAGTGAATGGAGGGTTCATATCAGTAGTGAATGGAGGGTTCATATCAGTAGTGAATGGAGGGTTCATATGAGTAGTGAATGGAGGGTTCAAATGAGTAGTGAATGGAGGGTTCATATCTGTAGTGAATGGAGGGTTCATATGAGTAGTGAATGGAGGGTTCATATCTGTAGTGAATGGAGGGTTCATATCTGTAGTGAACGGAGGGTTCATATCAGTAGTGAACGGAGGGTTCATATCAGTAGTGAACGGAGGGTTCATATCTGTAGTGAACGGAGGGTTTATATCTGTAGTGAACGGAGGGTTTATATCTGTAGTGAACGGGGGTTCATATCTGTTGTGAACGGAGGGTTCATATCTGTTGTGAACCGAGGGTTCATATCTGTAGTGAACGGAGGGTTCATATCTGTTGTGAACGGAGGGTTCATATCTGTAGTGAACGGAGGGTTCATATCTGTAGTGAATGGAGGGTTCATATCTGTAGTGAATGGAGGGTTCATATCTGTAGTGAATGGAGGTTGAAGGAGGATGTCACAGTTTCTACATTTATGCAAATGTTTAAAAAAATAAGAGTATGTACAAATGTTCCTAAAATGCTATGTGTTGATTACATTAAGTAGATACATTAAAATCGCATAATGGTGGAGTGATGTCACTGAAATGTCCTGGAGGCATTTCTTGTCATTAGGTTCTTGACACATAATTGTCTCCTCTTTGGTCTGTTGGTTGAAATAATTAGCCTTTGACTTTCAATCAGGTCAACCGAGTGATTAGAGCTTAGAGTGTTGAGCGTGGTAATCACAGAGAGATATGGATATCAGAGGCACCTGTATCCTGTATGCTGCATAGGATCAGTAGCCATCTGCAAGACTAGACTCCGACACCCTAGAGATGTGTCAGGGATCTTTAGCTAGGCTGGAGAAGGGGAGAAGGGAGATGGGCATAGATATGGTCCTTGAAGTGAACTGAAATAGGTGTTGGTACTCATTTTGTGTGCTGGAACCGTTTATATGTAGGTGCTGGAATGCCACAATATTCTTAAACCAATATTCTACGAGGTGCTGGTGCTTAGCAGGGTCAGAACATGCTGCAGGCTGTTAGTGACACACTAAATTCCAGCTTCAAAACAAACTACACTGTTGTACTCATAACAATGTTTCACTGCGTGGTGGTTTCTTCCTCTGCTTTTATTCCAGCGTCCATCCTTGTTGACGCTTCATGGTTGTCTGGCCCTGGCACCAACACCTGCCAAAATGGAAAATTCCTGGAGGCTTGTTTGTCTTGACATGTGCAGGCCAGGGGGAGAGAGCCCAGGGGGAGAGAGCCCAGGAGGAGTGAGCTCAGGGGGAGAGAGCCCAGGGGGAGAGAGCCCAGGGCGAGAGAGCCCAGGAGGAGTGAGCCCAGTGGGAGAGAGCCCAGGGGGAGAGAGCCCAGGGCGAGAGAGCCCAGGGGGAGTGAGCCCAGTGGGAGAGAGCCCTGGGGGAGAGCCCTGGGGGAGAGAGCCCAGGGGGAGTGAGCCCAGGGGGAGAGAGCCCAGGGGGAGAGAGCCCAGGGCGAGAGAGCCCAGGGGGAGTGAGCCCAGTGGGAGAGAGCCCTGGGGGAGAGAGCCCTGGGGGAGAGAGCCCAAGGGGAGTGAGCCCAGGGGGAGAGAGCCCAGGGGGAGAGAGCCCATGGCGAGAGAGCCCAGGGGGAGTGAGCCCAGTGGGAGAGAGCCCTGGGGGAGAGAGCCCTGGGGGAGAGAGCCCAAGGGAGTGAGCCCAGGGGGAGAGAGCCCAGGGGGAGTGAGCCCAGGGGGAGAAAGCCCAGGGGAAGAGAGCCCAGGGGGAGTGAGCTCAGTGGGAGAGAGCCCAGTGGGAGAGAACCCAGGGGGAGAGAGCCCAGGGGGAGTGAGCCCAGGGGGAGTGAGCCCAGGAGGAGTGAGCCCAGGGGGAGAGAGCCCAGTGGGAGAGAGCCCTGGGGGAGAGAGCCCAGTGGGAGAGAGCCCAGGATGAGAGAGCCCAGTGGGAGAGAGCCCAGGGTGAGAGAGCCCAGGGGGAGAGAGCCCAGTGGGAGAGGGCCCAGGGGGAGAGAGCCAAGGGGGAGAGAGCCCAGGGGGAGTGAGCTCAGGGGGAGTGAGCTCAGGGGGAGAGAGCCCAGGGAGAGAGAGCCCAGGGGGAGAGAGCCCAGGGGGGAGAGCCCAGGGTGAGAGAGCCCAGTGGGAGAGAGCCCAGTGGAAGAGAGCCCAGGGGGAGAGAGCCCAGGGTGAGAGAGCCCAGGGGGGAGAGCCCAGGGTGAGAGAGCCCAGTGGGAGAGAGCCCAGGGGGAGAGAGCCCAGTGGGAGAGAGCCCAGAGGGAGAGAGCCCAGTGGGAGTGAGCTCAGGGGGAGTGAGCTCAGGGGGGGAGAACCCAAGGGTGGTATTTTTTTCTTTATCTCTGAGTGGTACAGATAAGAGAAGGCATGGGCTGTATTGAACTCTGCTGTGGACTAAGCTGAAAGACTGCCTGTTGACTTGTCTTTTTTTAAAAGAGGGACAGGTGAAGGATGTGAATAGAAAAGAGAAGAGAGGAAATTGGGGTTGTGGGTGTGGCTGACAAGCAAAGGGCAGGTGTAACTTCCACCATCTGTGTGTATGCACACGTACACCCTCACACAGAGGACAACACGTCCAACCACGTAACACTACTCCCAAGGTCTGGTTAACTGCATTAGACTCTGCTGAATGTCTGATTACATCAGGGAAATTGAATAACTCTGTGTTGCTTTAATGTGAGATATCAAGTCAGCTCACAGGATAAAATGAAGGTGTCTTTGAACCAGACCAGAGAGTAGAACTGCCTTGGGATACAAAACTGATAGAGACATACCCCAAGCGACTTACAGCTGTAATCACAGCAAAAGGTGGCGCTACAAAGTATTAACTTAAGGGGGCTGAATAATTTTGCACACCCAATTTTTCAGTTTTTGATTTGTTAAAAAAGTTTGAAATATCCAATAAATGTCATTCCACTTCATGATTGTGTCCCACTTGTTGTCGATTCTTCACAAAAAAATACAGTTTTATATCTTTATGTTTGAAGCCTGAAATGTGGCAAAAGGTCGCAAAGTTCAAGGGGGCCGAATACTTTCGCAAGGCACTGTATATGAAAGAACGTGGACACCCCTTCAAATGAGTGGATTTGGCTATTTCAGACACACCAATTGCTGACAGGTGTAGAAAATCGAGCACACCACCATGCAATCTCCAAAGACAAAAATTGGCAGAAGAATGGCCTTACTGAAGAGCTCAGTGACTTTCAACATGGCACCGTCATAGGATGCCACCTTTCCAACAAGTCAATTCGTAACATTTCTGCTCTGCTGGAGCTGCCACGGTCGACTATAAGTGCTGTTATTGTGAGGTGGAAACATCTAGGAGCAACAATGGCTCAGCCGCAAAGTTCGAGTGCTGAAGCGAGTATTGCGTAAAAATCGTCTGTCCTTGGTTGCAACACTCACTGCTGAGTTTCAAACTGCCTCTGGAAGCAACGTCAGCATAACAGTTGTTTGTCTGGAGCTTCATGAAATGGGTGTCCATGGCTGAGTAGTCGCACAAAAGCCTAAGATCACCATGCGCAATGCCAACTGTCAGCTGGAGTGGTGTTAAGCTCACCGCTATTGGACTCTGGAGCAGTGGAAATACGTTCTCTGGAGTGATGAATCACACTTCACCATCTGGCAGTCCGACGGACTAATCCTGGTTTGGCGGATGCCAGGGGAACGCTACCTGCCCGAATGCATAGTGCCAACTGTAAAGTTTGGTGGAGCAGGAAAAATGGTCTGGGGCTGTTTTTAATAGTTTGGTGTAGGCCCCTTAGTTCCAGTGAAGATAAATCTTAACACCACAGCTTACAATGACATTCTTGATGATTCTGCGCTTCCAACTTTGTGACAACAGTTTGGGTAATGCCCTTTCCTGTTTCAGCATGACAATGCCCCCGTGCACAAATCAAATTCCATACAGAAATGGTTTGTTGAGATCGTTGTGGAAGAACTTGACTGACCTGCACAGAGCCCTGACCTCAACCCCATCGGACACCTTTGGGATGAATTGGAACACTGACTGCGAACCAGGCCTAATCACCCAACATTAGTGCACAACCTTACTAATGCTCTTGTGGCTGAATGGCTCAAGTGGGAAAGTCTTCCCAGAAGAGTGGAGGCTGTTAGAGCAGCAAAGGGGGGACCAACTCCATATTAATGCCCATGAATGAGATGTTCGACATGCAGGTGTCTGCATACTTTTGGTCATGTAGTGTATATACAGTATACTTTCTGTCATATTATCGCAGACTCCCTGCTCTCTCCTTCGATGGAGTTCAGATTGGCTGTCATATTATCACAGATTCCCTGCTCTCTCCTTCAATGGAGTTCAGATTGGCTGTCATATTATCACAGACTCCCTGCTCTCCCCTTGATGGAGTTCAGAATGGCTGTCATATTAACACAAACTCCCTGATCTCTCCTTCTATGGAGTTCAGATTGGCTGTCATTGGCTGTCATATTAACACATACTCCCTGCTCTCTCCTTCCATGGAGTTCAGATTGGCTGTCATATTAACACATACTCCCTGGGAGTTCAGATTGGCTGTCATATTAACACATACTCCCTGCTCTCTCCTTCCATGGAGTTCAGATTGGCTGTCATATTAACACATACTCCCTGCTCTCTCCTTCCATGGAGTTCAGATTGGCTGTCATATTAACACATACTCCCTGCTCTCTCCTTCCATGGAGTTCAGATTGGCTGTCATATTTGAATGGTACACTATTAAAGATTCGACCTATTTGCCAATGCTATGCATTTCCCTTTCCCACATTTTTCTTTCTCATTGTGGTGTAGAACTAGACTGCCACAGGCAGCTCCATTATAGTGCAGCAGCGGTCGGTACTGTTGGTGGGAAAGGCTTTATCTGAAGCTCTTATCTTTGGCCCGCTCCCCAGCTGCCTGTCTGCCGCACACCTGTCTGGGATACCCGCCGAGAGGAGGTGTGTGTGTGTCAGGTTTTAATGTCACATGAACAAGTACAGTAAAATGCCTTTTTTGCAAGCTCCAAACCCAACAATACAGTGATTAGTACTAAAAATAACAAGGTAGAACGGAAACAAATGAGAAATAAAAACAAGAAATAAGAAGAACAGGAGAAAGTAAGAAGACATACAGGATCAGTTCCAATACCATATTTACAATGTGCAATGTTTATAAGGTGACTAGGCATCAGGGTATATGATCAACAGAGTAGCAGCAGCGTATGCGATGAGTGTATGTGAGTGTGAGTGTGCGCGTGTGCTCTTTTGTGTAGAGCCAGAATAAATGTGTCTGCATGTTATGTGTGTATGAGTTTGTAGATTCCTGTGAGTGTGCATGGAGATAAAACATGAAATACAATGGTAAACTCAGACAGTCCGTGTAGCCATTCTGTTAGCTACTGTATTTATCAGACTTATGGCTTGGGGATAGATGCTGTTCAGGAGCCTGTTAGTGTCAGATTGAGGCACCGGTACCGCCGGCCGTGTGGAAGCGTGATGTGTGTGGTGGTGTGGGCTGAAAGGTGCATGAGGACTGTTAGCCAGGCCATCACCATGTGAGGAGAGGGGTCTGGGGTTCAGGGGAACTGAAGGAATGTGTTGAGGTTAGTGAGGACATATTTTGTGGTCACCGCAGAGCATTTGTGAAGTGCAGTTGAGGACACTTCCTCTTCCGTGTAAAATAAAAGTCCAATAGAGTCCAAGAATTTCCTCTCTCTAAACCTCAGAACTTTAGGTGCCTTTTTTAAAAACAGAAATTCACCACATAACATCGGTAAAAAAAAAATGTAATTAGCAAAAGTCAATTGAAAATTCCTAGCGGCCCACCAACGAACTCACATACATCTACCCATTCCAGTTTAGAAACCTTTTCCATTTTCAGTGGTATATCCATACTCATTTCTTACTGTATTCATTTTCTGTTTTTATCATCCAGCTCAATCAAGTTTTTGGGGGGTTTCTGATTATTTACAAGCTTATAGGGCCATGCCTTAGGTTTCTGACCATGCCTTAGGTTTCTGACCATGCCACTCTTAGTGACAGTGAGCATAATATGTGCATTTGACAGCTTGCAGTCCTCTACCACCAGCAGCAGTTACTGTGTAAGGGTGTGGCTGGCTCGTCCGTCACATCTTTCTACTCCTCCAGAGATCTGGTTGCCATGGAGAACCAGGTGGAGCCCAGGTGGCTATGAGAGCTTACCCTTAGTAGTGAAAAAAAAATCCCTTCATTACTTTATAGCATTATCACTAAGCCAGCTCCAGTGTAATTAAAAAGTTAATATTATGTCGATTCTCATTATAGTTGCATGGACTGAAGGATTATTACAACAAACAAAATGTCTTAAACATGTATGTGACTTCAATTGAGCCCTAGAGTGACAGGAACCAGTATTCCCTCCAACTATACTCTGCCCTGTGCTGCACTATGAGATGGGATGCAGTAAGTGGAGGCTGCTGAGGGGAGGACGGCTAATAATAATAACTGGAATGGAGTGAATGTAATGGTGTCCACGAACATGTGTTTGATACCATTCCATTCACTCCATTTCAGCCATTATTATGAGCCATCCTCGCCTCAGCAGCCTCCACTGGATGCAGTGAGAAATAAAAACTCTCTGGTGCAGTAGTGCCATCTCTGCTTCTTGTTGGTCTGCTCTGGGCTGCTGAACTATGGGATGTTGCTAATGGAGGATGCCTCTGGTGTGAGGATGATAGCCTGAGTCAAAGAGTCAATGTGTTGAGGGGGAGCCTTTTAGGAAGACAGACAAAACAAACTCAACCTGCTGAACACCTGCACTACCCTGTACTCCCTCACTGACTGACCATGCAGGGCCAAGACCAGGCCATGTCCTTTTACTTTCTGACAATAGTGAAATGCACTATAATAACACCACCACTGTGGCTGCATGATCCTGAAGCTACAAGCTCAGAAAACAGAATTTTCTTGGATCCAAGTTAGTCAAACAATATAGATTTTTTTGCTTTTATTATTTAGACATATAGCTAATAGTTATAAAACAATCAGAGCAAAAAAACAGGATTGCATTTAAGAGCATTGAAGAGAATGTTTTATAAGCTCAGGGTCGATCGATTACTTATACACCATCCTCAGTATCTATGTAAACTTGAAATAAATAAGTCAAAAGGATCATTTGGCTATGGCATGAAAAAACACATGAATAAGTCTCACATAAATCACACAAAACATAATTTACATAAGATCAATTCAATAAATAAATAAATAGAAAATAACCATGATGGTTTTATGTATGGTATATTGGCAATACACGTGTAAAATAACAATAATGATACAATATCTGGCCAATGATAAATAAGACATTAAAAACAATCATTATTCGACATATAAATTAAGGCAGTTTTACAGCAGGAGTGTACATGAGCTCTAATCCAAGGCATTGATGGCTACACTAGGGCAAACCTTTCAAATTGTATTATGTTCAGAGACAAAGCTAAAATTGAATGTCCACAGATTCACAAGCTAATAAAGTGATAGATACATTTCCAGCCTGTGAATTAAAAGGCAATTGTATGACAACAGTACAGCTAGGATATGCCTTTCTTAGGTCTAGAAGCTAATGCAAAAGCACTTGTGCAGAGATCCTAGAAAAATAAAGTTAACAGTCTAATGCTTTACGTACTTTAGATAAACTAAGATGAGTCTGAAAAATATATAATTCAAGCTCCAAACGGGATTTTAAATCCCCATTAGTAAATGCAGTGGTCGAGGACGGAGACAAACTTCACGCATACTGTATGACGTCCACACGTAAAGGCACAGGTATCTCTTCAGTTTAACAGGCTGGTCGCACAGGCATCTGAAGGAGTATAACCTGCCTGTTTTCTGAGGGATGACATTTGTTGATGTGCCGTGTAAGTCCCGGAGAACTGTAGAACATGGCAGGGCAGTATTTGCATGGGTAGACCTGCGAGGAGTGGAGGAGACGGATGTGCCTCTCCTGGTTGACTCTGTTGGGAAAGTCCTCTCCACAAACAGGGCACAGGTGGCACCCTGAGGAACTCAGATTCAATGGTGCGTGGCTTGGAGTTTTGTCACTCGGTTTTCCTTCGTTTTGGGATAAGGGATAGGCATCGTGGACCTCACTGCTGGTATTGTGGGAAGCTGTGGCATGTTGAGATATTATGTGCTTTTTTAGGTATGCCTGGCGTTTAAACTTTTTCCCACAGTGATGACAATCATAGAGACCCTCCTCTGATCCAATTGATCCCGACTCTGACAGCCCGGGGCTGGGTGTGTCTCTATCACTCCGGCCCTTTATTTCATCAGACACAGCCTTGTCGAGCGCGCACATCTTATCACTCTCTGATTTAATATGTTGTGCACCAGACATTGACGCGTTATTTTGAGGTTTTGGTTTGTGCCAGCGCCTGTGGGAGGCTAGGTTTGCCGGGCAGCTGAAAACCTTATCACATTCAGGGCATCTGTACTCAATCCTCACTATCCTGGAACACTTATGCTGGGCCAACGCGAAAGGGTCGCCATATGCTTCTCTGCACAGTTGACAGACGAACTCACCGAGAGGCTTGTCACCTGCTGCCGGCTGTGGTCTGGGTTTTTGGTCGACGGGAGCCTCTTTAATTTTGAGCCCAAGCACGGGTGATGTGGTCATCTCGTCTTCGAAATGTAGTTTCTTGATAGCTTTGTTTTTTTTTGATGGAGGCTTGTTTTTACGCTCGGTGTCGCTTGAAGGCCTTTTGGTGCCATTCCCGGTGACAGCGGGTAGATTTGTGTTCGTGGTTGTCCCGGTCCGATTGCAGTTGCTAGTACCGATTTTTAGGTCCACAGGGGCAAAGAGGGGATCTAAAGTGGTATGCGATGCAGGTGTGGGAAAGGATTCAGCAGACACCGGTGAGCCGAGATTGAAATGTCTCTCTAAATATCCTTGTTCATGGTCTTTACTGACGGGCCGGGTGGGGCTGTAGAGAACCTGGTACAATGCCTCCGGGTTCCCAAACTGAACAGGTTTAGCATCTTGTCCGGGGGCTGCTGCTGTTGCTGATGCCTCGCAGAACAGGGATGCTGCATCTGCGCGCTCAGGGGAGGATGCGAAAGCTTGTATTTGTTGTCCCTGCTCCACCTCATCAGAGCGGACCCTGTAAGACATAGGGTTTGGTTTCTTGTTCCTTTTCACTAAAAATCCTCTTGGCATTTTTGCGATGGACGGAACAGATTAAGGCACTGTTGACGCACAGATTATGTTGAAATAAAATCCAGGTTCAGGTTATTATTACAGACACATCGGACACTTTGATTGGTTCACCGTTCCCCTGGCTGCTATTGATTCGTTCTCCTCCCGAGATGCTTTCATCACGACATAGCTGCACTCGTTTTAAGGGGAAATTATGATATTGTTCTCGCCCCTTGTTGCCTCATCCCCAACCAATCAGATGGAACTAAGATCCCTATGGATTTGCGGAGTTGGTTTGGGAGGGTGGAGAGAAGGGCTTGGTTTCGGGTGGAAATAAAGGAGGATTTGCAGCTTGCTAAGCAGATGTACCTGAGTTTAAAAAAAAATATTACTATGCACGCATTGCCCCCCCATAACCTCGTCCCATCGAAGGCACACGCCGGGACCCCCCTCTTTTTACGGTCTGATGAGTTTGCATAGAAATGCACACGTGCCTCGGCTTTGTGTCCCTCCTTTATGCGGGAGGGGGGGGGGGCACACAAAGATCTGCCAAAAAGGAGATGTCCATTACTACACAACAACCATTAGAATCTAAAATAAAAATTAGGCAGGGGTGCCTGATTTATCGGACAATGACAAAGATGGTTGGGGTTGGTGTTATTTATTAGTTGGCCTACCCAAAATATTATCGTCTGTGCAGATACACACACACACACACACATTGCTGAGTTGCATGTTTTAATCTGCTTCAATTGCATAATTATTAAGCTTTATTCAAGGCTAAAGAAAATCGACAAATTGTTCAACCAATACAAAGTTTAAACTATAGCCTATTCCTTTAAAACACCACATTTAAAAACCCCAAACAAGCAAATATTTATATTGGAGAGAAAGAAAAAAAAGCAACAAAGAAACATTTCAAGGCATCCATAGCGACATGTGTTGGATACGACAGTTGAACTCTGGACATATGAATCAGTCATTTTACGCATACATAATTAATGAAACAGGGTTCCCTGCTTTGCATTACAATGGCAGCGCTTTTGCAAGCTGTATCCCGCTTGTGATTGAAAGGGAAATTGCACGGTAAAATGTGCAACAAAGCAATCTGGCCAATAGATACTTTCGGCGCGTGCTGTGCGTGATCAGTGTGGTTTGAACAAAGCCGACCGTCTCCAAACGGGCCCTACCCTGATTATCTCTCCGTTAAAAACAGCCAAACCCAATTCCTTTAGGGTCATATCCCATCTCTAAAATATAGCCTAAAGGCTATCCACCACCATGGCGAGGAACGAGAAGACTTGTCTAGTTTGGCTAATGCGTCAAGATTTAATTCCATAATAATTTGTGCGATAAACCACATGCCAGATGTCTGACCAAGTCTTTTTGTTTCTTTTGACAGAATTTCACCGAATATGATATTTGAATGGCATAGGCTATCCGGTTATTAATAGGCATCTACATGTATATAACTATAAAGTTGCTCAAACTAATCTTCTACGTGAAATTATTTTAATTAAAGTAATTATCCAAGGCCCAAACAATGATGCAAATAATAATTTAAGATCTTTTTCAGTACGTAAAATTTTTAAAAAGTGTTTGAAAAAATGGTATTCTAACATGACCTACAGTATAAGCCTATAATATAGGCCTATAGGTCATGCTAGAATACCATGTTTTCAAACACTTTTTAAATTGCCTTCCTCTGGGAAATTGTTTGCATTAAAATGGCTAATTATTCAATAGCCAGGGGATGACACAATTCATTGGGTGTCATTGAGCCATGTCATTTCATAGATTCATATATTGTACCAATTAACGTTTATCTTACCGAGCTATTTGATAATCGCTTGAACGATCCCATACCTTGAGGCGCGTGTGCGGCTATTTGTTCATTGGCGTGTGCTGCGCAAAGAGAGGCAGTGAAGATTTGAGCCTCATTACCATACAGCTGTAGAATATAGAACCCCTCCTCGCACTCACTAAATCCACTTTCATCTAGGCCTAGGTCGTATCAGTCATCCCAATAACATTTGCAGTTACAATTACAAGTGACCTTTTAATGCGAATTTGAGCAAAAACTGTTATGTGAGAAAGCAGAATTTGACAATTCGTTGTGACTTTATTATAACACTTAATGAGGATTGTTTTGTTTTCTCTGTTTTCTCAAATCAGTCAACTTTAACTTCTCATAAAATTAAGAGAACTACAAGTTAGTGTTCTTGTTCATGCTAAAAGTGTGTACATAGCCTAATATCCTTGTCTACCTAAAATCACAAGTACATTTATTAAAAACATTGGCTACTGTATTTTCTGTTCAAATGAACTCAATTGAATGTCAATGTTTTTACTACAGTTGGATGATTCTACAACGTTTAAATTCAATAAAAACAATGGAATATTTATTTGTGATGAATATGTCATTTAAAATGTGGGTTGAGGTAAAATAAGATGTCGGAGCAGTTACAGTAGTCCAGGCTGGGCATACATAGTCAGGTGGTACCTGTTGTACCTCAGGTAATTCAGAGTGCTGGTCTTCAGGGAAGCCAATCCCCCACTTGTTTCAAACACCTTCTTGAGAAACACGTTCGGTTCCTCAATAATGTCCAGCTTCTCATCTACCATTCTCTGAACAAGCTCTGAAATGGACACATCATTGTGGTCCTGGAGAAAGAGAGAAGGCCTTCGTTAAAAGCCCCCCCCCCCCCCCTTCAAAAAAGACCATAGCAATGACAAATAGTATCGGTAGACAAACATGTGAATGGAGAAAGATGAGACAAATCCAACCTGCACTTTAGTTGATTCCATTATCTGGTGCATTTCCTGCTCAAAGTCTGCAAAGCGATCATGATATATCGCCAGGCACCATTTCTCCCTGAAATAACTACCAACACCCCCCCCCCCCCCCACACACACACACACACATACAAACACATACACGCACGCACACACATGCACACACATTTAGTGCATTCACCTAAGAACCCCCAACAGAACAGCAACAGCATGGACAATTCATTATTTTAACAGTTGATGATGTGTTCAGTCAGCTCCAATAATGACATTGAGAGTGGCCTCATTCAGAGCCATGACAAGGGCCAGTGATGAATCCAGATGTAGTAAGTGTTAGACAGCTTTATGAACACGGCAGGGTGGCTACGCTTCTCCACAGAGCAGAAGAAGCAGATTGGGAACCTGCATTAATAGATTAGACCCAGGGACAATGGCTCCTATATATGGCGTGTTGAAACATCAGAAACGAGGTCACTCAAACACCAATCTCCAACCGCTGGCCTACCTGCAAACACTGACAGGGAACAGTATCTTGAAGACATACTTCTTCTGAGAGAGCTGCCTACTCAAAATGCAGATTTACATAAAGACAGTGTGTTGATTTACTTTTTTCCTTGACCATACTTGTATTGTCTGTAAACATTTTAAATGTAACTATATATTACATGGCCAGGAGTGTATGGACACCTGCTCGTCAAACATTGTTTCAAAATCATGGGCATTAATATGGAGTTGGTCCCCCCTTTGCTGCTATAACAGCCTCCACTCTTCTGGGAAGGCTTTCCACTAGATGTTGGAACATTGCTGCAGGGACTTGCTTCCATTCAGCCACAAGAGTATTAGTTAGTTTGGGCACTAATGTTGGGCGATTAGGCCTGGCTCGCAGTCGGCGTTCCAATTCATCCCAAAGATGTTCGATGAGGTTGAGTTCAGGGCTCTGTGCAGGCCAGTCAAGTTCTTACGCACCGATCTCGACTAACCATTTATGTATGGACCTCGCTTGTGCACGGGGGCATTATCATGCTGAAACAGTCCAATGTTGGCAAGCTTTATACCACTCCAGCCAACGCTTGTCAATGTGCATGACAATCTTAGGCTTGTGTGCGGCTGCTTGGCCATGGAAACCCATTTCATTAAGCTCCAGACGAACAGTTATTGTGCTGACATGGTTTCCAAAGAGTGTTGCTATCGAGGATAGATGATTTTTTACACGCAATGTGCTTCAGCACTAGTCAGTCCTGCTCTGTGAGCTTGTGTGGCCTACCACTTCACGGTTGAGCCATTGTTGCTCCTAGACATTTCCACTTCACAATAACAGCCCTTACAGTTGACCAGGGCAGCTCTAGCAGGTCAGAAATTTGACGAACTGACTTGTTGGAAAGGTGGCATCCTATCCCGGTGCCAAGTTGAAAGTCACTGAGCTCTTCAGTACGGGCCATTCTACTGACAATGTTTGTCTATGGAGATTGCATGGCTGTGTGCTCGATTTTATACAAGGTGTGGCTGAAATAGCAGAATCCACTAATTTGAAGGTGTGTCCACATGCTTTTGGCCATCTAGTGTATCTTTCCAGAGACCTGAATCTCCCCACTCCCTCCTCTCTGTGGTGTACTGTAATGTAAACCACCCCAGCAGCTACCTACCTGTAGAGGTCGTGAACCAGCCCTTCATCATAACGGGAACACAGGCGGTTGAGCAGCAGCTCATGTTTCCCATAGAGACACAGGTAGTTGGAGACTGGCAAGGGCTTCAGTGACAGACAGGTGATTGTCTCCACCATGCCATACTGGTTCAGGTGCAGGTGGAAATAGTTGCCAGTCTCAATGCGGCCAGTCAGGATCTCTCTTCCCTGGGGAGAATAGGACAAATCAGACAGGGATTTCAGTATTGTTGTTAACATCACAACTTGTATGAGAACTTGGAAAAATAATCTCGATCTTTTTCAGAACTTGCATTTCAAAATGAGCAGTCACAAAGAGAAATGCATACTTATGTGACAAAATAATCAAGCCATGCACTTTCTAGTGAAGATTTAAAATGGTACCTACCTCTACAGGGTGAACTGCAGATGGTCTTTGCTCTGGTTTGGTAGCATGGAGATAACTGTATCCTCCTGGCAGTCTACCACCTTGGTAAAAACCGTGTGTACAGATAAAATAGTTGAACTGGGTTTTGTGGGTCTACTGATGCCAATAAACAATGAAAACCCAGGCATGACTCCCAAGTCACAGACATGTCTTGCTTACAGTGTCTGAAAATAATGTTTCCAACTGTGGGATGCTTTAAAATACCTAATTAGTGTAATATTGATAAAAACACATGGTAACTTGATGAGCAATAAATAGTTACAGTACTATATTCATGTTCAAATGAACAGAATTGTATGTGTGGATAACTACCACAGTTTAACAGACAATGCTGTAGAATAATGCCGAGTGATAAGGTATTTCTACCACTAGGAAAAACGTTCAAGGCTTTTCAATTGGTTTGAAACGGACAAAAATAAGTGGTTGTTTTGTGAGCACAGCTCTTCACCTGACCCTGTTTACCCTGTGACTAAACAAATACAGAATCGGCCATTGTTATGGTTCATTGTTGTTTGATGATCAAACAGTAAAATGAGAAAGAAGCGAGTAGCTCAGAGATTCCATTACTCGGGAACAATGTAGCATTACATAAAAATGTGAGATGGAGTACATTGTCCTGAACAGACAGGATAACAGGACATACAAGGTGCGAACCTTTGGGTTTTGAATAAATCAACAATGATAGAAAAAAAATGGCAATTAGTTATAATTAGAATTATGACTCAATCAGTATTATAAACTGGGTGATTCGGGCCCCGAATGCCAAGGCTAAAGGCTGTATCCATGCACTCCGCGCGTCGTCGTCATTAAGAACAGCCCTTAGCCGTGGTATACTGGCCATATTCCACATCCCCTCAGGCCATATTGCTTAACTATAACACATGGATGAAGATCATTTCTCTGGCTATTTCTGTGTTGGACGGCAGCAGACCTTGGATCTTGGCTTGTGTGTAGATGGGGATGAGGCGGTCCAGGTTGGCTGGAGACTTGACGGCCGGCTCCAGCGTGGGGTCGAAGAAGGGCAGCAGAGCAGCAGCCAGCTCCTGGCCTACCTCCCTAGAGTTGAAGCTGGAGTGGGACCACTGGTCTGCGAGATAGCGCCGGGCAAACTTGGTGAGGGGCCCGGCTGCGCGGATGGTGGAGTCGTTCGTATGGAATGTGGTGTCTATGACCAGTCGGCCGTCGTACACCAGACAGGCGTCGTTGATGGTCTTAAAGGCATCGTAGTCCACACCTTTGGAAGAGAGGTTCATAAAGACCTACAGAGAAATCAAGGATGGTTAGACAGTTTTACTACATTAAATGATCCTGCTACCAACTATTTTACTCTGCTCATACGATTATGAAATCCACAATTAAAATGGACAATAAGAGACCAAAAATGATTGAAGCCCACAACACCTCTGATATACATTCCATTTTAGAGACCTGTTACAAATTCACTAAATCAAGTATGAAGCTACTGCACCCTAGTAAGAGCGCCTCTTTTCTCTCAGAGATGGTGATTTGGACTTACAGAGCACTCCAGCCGGAGAGGCTGACTGTCACTGGTGAAGGACAAGGAGGTGATTGGCTCAGGGTTCTGTCCGTCATTCATCTGGGCCAGCAAGCAGTTGTGGTGAACATGGACCCCACTCTTCTCCAAGGCCTTCTTTATGGCCTTCTCCACTGTGGGGTTGCTGAAGCACGATCTGGGGCTGCAGCTGGAGCCCTCCGTGGTAGGCAGATGGACCAGGTGGATGCGATAGCCTTGGACATCCAGGCATAACAGAGTCTCCACACAGGTGTACGCGTCAATGGTGTTGCCATACACTATGGCATTACCTGTAGTGCAACAAAAACAAGACATTCCAACCAAAAACAGATTGAATGAATAGCGAGCTTGATACAATTTACAATCACAAGAGGATTGGTTGAAATGTATTACAGCCAGCCTTCTCAAATTACTCAGATGCTATGTGGATGGAGAAGATCGGGTCACTTGGCAACAAGGGGGCATGGCAACCACACAAAGACTGCCTAATCTTCTCTTTGTCAGTGAAGAGCTGTGGAGGAGGGATGAGAGCAGCTATTTGAGTGACCTCTGAATTCTTACAGCTCAGCCTCTCCTGATGATGAAACTCACTGATGTTAATAATGACGGTAATAGGAGGATCTATATTAGTTTAGCCTCAGTGAATGTGTCCTTTGATGCACACGTTTCAGAAGTGGCCCTTTTCTCCTCAATCTAGCCATCCCTAACCTTGGGCTTATTATCCTAAATGGGAAGAACAACCATGGCTGCCGCATTCCAGTTGATTTGAGACAGTAATGTAGATATTGTCCCTGAATAAAATAATTTCTAAAGCCTGTATAAAAAAGTATTGTACTCTTTTTTGGGGGGGATAAAAGGAGAAGAATTGTATAATAGTATACATTCAAGTAAGCATCATTCTGGTCGAAAAACTAGAGATCATCCCAAATTTTGTAATCATCATTTATAAGGACTGCAAGCATGAAGTTGATGCATTTATGTAGAATGAAAGCTGTTCAATGAAGCACCCCACTTTTAGTCAGGGCTTTGCTTTTCTTTCTCTGTCCATGGTGCTGAAGTGGACGGCTACAGCAGTGCCACTACAGAGGACAATGCTGCCAGTACACTTTAAATGCTTTTTATATTTCTATGAAGTAAATCATTATTATTCCTCCTTTCTATGATTATTTTGCTGAAATTAAAAGGAATAAGGAACAAGATGGTGCCGGAGAGGATGGCAGACGTTTTACGTACCCCCAGCCGATTGTGTTTTTGTTGTTGTTTATTTGCGTTGTTTGTAACTTATTTTTATACTTATTTTGTACATAATGTTGCCACTACTGTCTCTTATGACCGAAAATAACTTCTAGACATGATTACTTACCACGGACGAGCAGAATCCTCTTTTCCTTTCACAACTTTGACAAGGCAGACGCGAACGATACACTGCTTCCTCGGAAACAAGCCCTGATTCCCGTGATCTGCGTGAAGAGGAGGCGGAGAAAGAGGGTCTGGCTGCCTTCTGAGAATTCGTAGGCGATCGAATATATCCCTACTACCCTCCTTTCTGCTAGCAAACGTGCAATCTTTGGACAATAAAATCGACAAGTTACGCGGAGGATTAAGCTACCAATGGGACATTAAAAACTGTAACATCCTATGCTTCACGGAGTCGTGGCTGAATGATGACATCATCAACATACAGCTGGCTGGTTATACGATGTACCGGCAGGATAGAACAGTGGCATCTGGTAAGACAAGGGGCGACGGTCTATTTATTTTTGTAAACAACAGCTGGTACACGATATCTAAGGAAGTCTCGAGCTATTGCTCGCCAGAGGTAGAATATCTCATGATAAGCTGTAGACCACGCTACCTACCGAGAGTTTTCATCTGTATTCTTTGTAGCTGTTTACATACCACCAGAGTCAGAGGCTAAGACAGCATTGAATGAGCTGAATTCCGCCATAAGCAAACAAGAAAATGCTTACACAGAGACAGCGCTCCTAGTAGCTGTGGACTTTAATGCAGGGAAACTTTAATTTGTTTTATCAAATTTCTATCAGCATGTTAAATGTGCAACCAGAGGGAAAATAACTCTGGACCACCTTTACTCTACACATAGAGACGCATACAAAGCTCTCCCTCGCCCTCCATTTGGAAAATCTGACCATGATTCTATCCTCCTGATTCTAGCACCAGTGACTAGATCAATAAAAAAGTGGTCAGAGGAAGCAAATGCTAAGCTACCGGACTGTTTTGCTAGCACAGACTGGAATATGTTCCAGGATTTCAACAATGGCATTGAGTAGTACACCACATTAGTCATTGGCTTCATCAATAAGTCAATTGATGACATCGTCCCCACAATGACTGTACGTACATACCCCAAACAAAAGCCATGGATTACAGGCAGCATCCGCACTGAGCTAAAGGCTAGAGCTGCCGCTTTCAAGGAGCTTATAAGAAATCCCGCTATGCCCTCAGACGAACCATCAAACAGGCAAAGCGTCAATACAGGACTAAGATCGAATCGTACTACACTGGCTCTGACGCTCGTCGGATGTGGCAGGGCATGCAAACCATTACAGACTACAAAGGGAAGCACAGCCGGGAGCTGCCCAGTGACACGAGCCTACCAGACAAGCTAAACCACTTCTATGCTCGCTTTAAGGAAAATAACACTGAAACATACATGACAGTTCCGAAAGACTGTGTGATCACTCTCTCCACAGCCGATGTGATCCTCAACACAGGGGCCCCTCAGGGGTGCGTGCTCAGTCCCCTCCTGTACTGCCTGTTCACTCATGACTGCACGGCCAGGCACGACTCCAACACCATCATTACATTTGCCAATGACACAACAGTGGTAGGCCTGATCACCGACAACGACGAGACAGTTTATAGGGAGGAGGTCAGAGACCTGGCCATGAGATGCCAGGACAACAACCTCTCCCTCAACGTGATCAAGACAAAGGAGATGATTGTGGACTACAGTAAAAAGAGGAACGAGCATGCCCCCATTCTCATCGACAGGGCTGCAGTGGAGCAGGTTGAGGGCTTCAAGTTCCTTGGTGTCCACATCACCAACAAACTAACATGGTCCAAGCGCATCAAGACAGTCGTGAAGAGGGCATGACAAAACCTAGGAGACTGAAAAGATTTGGCATGAGTCCTCAGATCCTCAAAAGGTTCCACAGCTGCACTCTCGAGAGCATCCTGACTGGTTGCATCATTGCCTGGTATGGCAACTGCTCGGCCTCCGACCGCAAGGCACTACAGAGGGTAGTGCGAACAGCCCAGTACATCACTGGAGCCAAGCTTCCTGCCATCCAGGACCTCTTCAAGAGGTGGTGTCAGAGGATGGCCCTACAAATTGTCAAAGACTCCAGCCACCCTAGTCATAGACGGTTTTCTCTGCTACTGCACGGCAAGCGGAACCGGAGCGCCAAGTCTACCTCAAATAACCGGTGCCCCCGCACATTGACTCTGTATTGGTACCCCCCTGTATATAGCCTGCTGCTCTTTAATGACTTGTTACTTTTATCTCTTATTCGTATCTGTATTTTTTCGGCGCATGTGACTAATACAATTTGATTAGATTTGAACCAATATGTCTTCAACATATTTTTTTGGGGGTCGACATTAGATTCATAGTAGAAGTAATTTGCATTTAGTAAATGATTTCCTCCATAATGAATAGATCCCCTAATTAATAGGCTTAATCTGAATCACTGCACATCTCATATTTCTTCAGATGAAAAATATGAATTCTACTTAAGCACATCAGTCTTTTCATCAGCAGAAAACCTTACATTCCAAATAGCACCCTATTCCCTTTATAGTGCACTACTTTTGACCAGGCTCCTATATAGGGAATATGGTACCATTAGGGAGCTGGCCTCTCAGAAATTAGTATCACCCTGTAAATGGAGGGAGATGGAGGAGGCAGACCTGGTTGAGAGAAATGAAAGATTTCCCTCTCACTAATTAGACCCTAATTATTCAGACTTTTGAATAATGTTACATCCGTGGAAATTAATGTAAGGGCGCCTTTAGCACTTCCTACATACAGTAGTATACCAAACATAAAGAACACCTTCCTAATATTGAGTTGCACCCCCCTTTGCCCTCAGAACAGCCTCAATTCATCGGCGGATGGACTCTACAAGGTGTCGAAAGCGTTCCACAGGGATGCTGTCCCATGTTGACTCCACAGTTGTGTCAAGTTGGCTGGATGTCCTTTGGATGGTGGACCATCATATATATTTTTATACTTTTTTAAAATTGAAGAACACATAGACAAAAAACGGTCTGGCAGGTACAGTATACGTACATCATGCGTACAACAGTAACATCATCTTTGAATTAGACAATGTACAAAACCCATTTTTCCCAGTATTCCTGGTCTCTCCATGTGTTCTTAAAAGGGCATACGCTCCATATTGTGTATTTCTTTAACAATGTCTACCCATTGGGTCACGAGGTCTTTTGTAGCCATTTCCTAGTGACAGCCTTTTTACTGGCTGCCAGTAGGACCTTCAACAGGTACTTTTCTCTATTGTGTAAATTATCAGGTATTTCATCCAAGGACAAAGAAATTCATGTTTGATGAAAGCTTGTTCTATGTCAAAACCAGTTAGTTTTTTTCTTATTTCTCCGCAGTAGGATTAAACAGCAGGGCAGGACCAAAATATATGAGTGTGATCCGCCCTTGATAGCCCACATTCTCTCCAATAGTCTATTTGATTTCAGTTGAGGTGTTTAGGTGAAGAAACGCATAACATCCTTCCAACAGATTTTTCCCCATACCTCAAATTAGTAGAGCTTAATTGAGTCGTAAATCAAATCAAACCTTGATATCCGTTTGTCCCATTCCCTAAACTGTTTAGGCGGGATTTCTATGGGCAGTGATTGGAACAAATACAGTCACCTCGGCAGGATGTTCATTTGGATTGTTTAGATTCTACTACTAAGATCCAAAGGAAGTGAATTCCACCTGTCCAGGTCATCATATATTTTCTTGTTGATGGGAACATAATTCATGTCATAAAGTTTGGGTGTATCTTTTGGTAGGTTTACTTTAAGATATTTAATGGATGAAGTGGTCCACTGGAAGTTATACCTGCTCTTCAGTGCTTCCTGTGGGATATGATTATATACTAGGGCTTGGGTCTTGTGTATGTTAAGCACACACCCTGAATATCTTCCAGATGTTTGTAAAACATCCATCAATCTACTGCCTGGGTCTTTAAAGAACAAGAGAACATCATCAGCATACATGCAAATCTTATGTCCACTGCCTCTTACTGTTACTCCCTCTAAATATGGGTCCTGTCTTATTGCCTGGGCTAATGGCTCGATGTTCAAGGAGAAGAGCCTGGGTGAAAGATTACAGCCTTGTCTTGCCCCACATTCTAAAATGATCATTAGTGACAAATGTCCATTCATCTTTATTCTGGCAGTCGGACATGAATTGTGTTCTGACGCAGTGTATCACTTCTTTGTTGAAACAAAATCGATACATAACTTGAAATAGATAATCCCAACCCACTGAATCAAATGCTTTTTCTGCATCTAGACTGATTAATATAGCACTTATCTTCTCCTGACTGACGTGGTCCATGACATGTAATGTTCTCCTTATGTTGTCTGTCTATTCTGTATGAACCCAGTTTAATCCCCATCAATCAATTTTGGGATTATGTCCTCCATTCTTTTGGCTGTTAATGATGCATAGTTTATAATCCATGTTAAAAATTGTGATAGGTGTATAGGAACTGCATTCCTGCTTATATTTACCCTCTTTTGGAATTATAGATATTATGGCTTCTCTCCACAGTGGTGGTAGATCCCCCTCCTGCAGAGTCCAGTTAAAACAGGCCTGAAGTAGAGGTGTTAGTTGTTCTCTGAAGTCTTTGAACCATTCTGAAGGGAAGCCATCAGAGCTTGGAGACTTGTTCACTTTTAGATTAGACATTGCATTATTCATTTCTTCAGTAGTTATTTCTGAAGGAAGTCTATCATTTTACTCTATCTCAATGAGGGGAGATCAAGTGAGCTAAAAACAATACTATTGTCTGTGCATCTACCTTCTCAGGTTGCTTGTACCGATTTGTATAGTATGATTCAAATGCATTCTGTATTGCATCCAAACATTCTGTATTTCACCCACAAATTGTATTATGTGCTTGTTGTTTTCTGAGTACATTTTTTTCCCACCTTTATTTAACCAGGTAGGCTAGTTGAGAACAAGTTCTCATTTGCAACTGCGACCTGGCCAAGATAAAGCATAGCAGTGTGAACAGACAACACAGAGTTACACATGGAGTAAAACAAACATACAGTCAATAATACAGTAGAAACAAGTCTATATACGATGTGAGCAAATGAGGTGAGATAAGGGAGGTAAAGGCAATAAAAGGCCAGTAAACAATTAACAAGTCAATAACAAAGTAGAAAAAAGGCATGAGGAGGTGAATAATTACAATTTAGCAGATTAACACTGGAGGAGTGATAAATGATCAGATGGTCATGTACAGGTAGAGATATTGGTGTGCAAAATGCATGAGGAGGTAGGTGAATAATTACAATTTAGCAGATTAACACTGGAGTGATAAATGATCAGATGGTCATGTACAGGTAGAGATATTGGTGTGCAAAAGGCATGAGGAGGTAGGTGAATAATTACAATTTAGCAGATTAACACTGGAGTGATAAATGATCAGATGGTCATGTACAGGTAGAGATATTGGTGTGCAAAAGGCATGAGGAGGTAGGTGAATAATTACAATTTAGCAGATTAACACTGGAGTGATAAATGATCAGATGGTCATGTACAGGTAGAGATATTGGTGTGCAAAGGAGCAGAAAAGTAAATAAATAAAAACAGTATGGGGATGAGGTAGGTAAAATTGGGTGGGCTATTTACCGATAGACTATGTACAGCTGCAGCGATCGGTTAGCTGCTCAGATAGCAGATGTTTGAAATTGGTGAGGGAGATAAAAGTCTCCAACTTCAGCGATTTTTGCAATTCGTTCCATGCTAGAAATTGTGTTGCCTTTGAGCCTGATTCATAATATCATTGTTGATCTCAACTTCTTCACTATAAATCTGATCAATTTCCTGTTTTACCTTTTCAATCTCACGTAATATAAGAGGGTCTTTGAAATGACTATGAGATTGTTCTAAGCTTCCTAAAGTTTCCTGTAATTTCAGCAGTTTCTTTGCTTGTATCTTTTTCTTGAGAGATGATGTGGATATGATCTTTGCTCTAATAACCGCCTTAGCTGCATCCCACAATGTAGGAGATACTTCCCTGTTATCATTATTCTCCAGATAGACATTCAATTCTGTCTTTATTGATTCCTTGAATGCTGGACTATTCAGCTTGCTTGAATTAAGACTCCATAGAGTATTTGTTGGTTTGCTATTAAGGTGTAGAGTTAGGTTAACTCCATTATGATCCTTCTGCCCGATCCTACATCTTTAGACTTGTGCCAATCTGCTCTGTACATGAAAAAGTAAAAAGTATATTCCCTTCCTGACATATGGAAGTTGTGCAATACATCATTCCTGTAATATCCTATTGATATTTTTAACAACCAGACTTATTTACCTATTTTGATGTGGGCTGTCCAATTTTGATTTTGAAATCCTGTTAAAATCCCCTCCACAGATATGAGTGCCAGACGTTTCCTTCCTAAAGAAGACCATGTCACTCCCCGGGGACACTTATAATGTACATTCAATAATGTAACTTCCTTGTGATCCAGTTTACATTTAACAAGGATACATCTACCCTTATTGTCTTTTATATATGACAAAAACAAAACATTTACTGAATTTGGGATAAATATTGCAACACCCCTTCTACCCGTTTTATAAGAGAAAAAGCTATCCCTATAGCCCATTTTCTCATGTTCAGGATGGGATAAGTGAGTTTCTTGTCAGAATAGTATGTCAACTCTCTCCCGTTTCATCTTTGCTATTACCTTACTTCTCTTGATGTCACTCCCCAGTCCGTTTACAATGAGACTTAGGACCTTAAATATAAACCCAAAAACCTGTGTACCATAACAGCCTGCTTAACATGAACCTAAAAAAATTATGAAAAATCAAGAACAACAGAAAAGTAAACCGAAGTGGGAAGAGACTTTGCTATAAGGACTCTCATGTCAGAGGATTGTCCCTTGCCTCTGGAGTTTGAGGGAATGAACCTGACCGCTGGAAAGTCCCTTGCTCAAGTATCAAAATGCGTAAAGCAGTCTGAATCAAAACCTGTTGGAACCAAAAATAAAAAGGCCGCCTTTTTGTCGCCGACACACATCGGATAATTACAAGAGCAAAATAGGAGTGTAATGTAGAGGATAAATAATGGAACAGTAACAGTCGGGTCTATATCTTATATCCTAGAATAGCCTATATAAGCCATCAACCATATGCAGTTCATTCATTGAATCTTCCCCATGATATAATATGTCCTTCTGTCGCCTCGTTGTCGGTGTCATCAAATCAAATGTTATTAGTCACATGCGCCGAATACACCTGTAGACCTGAAATGCTTACTTACAAGCCCCTAACCAACAATGCAGTTTAAAAAATATGAATACGAAATAAAAGTAACAAGTAATTAAAGAGCAGCAGTAAAATAACAATAGCGAGACTATATACAGGGGGTACCAGTACAGAGTCAATGTGCGGGAGCACCGGTTAGTTGAGGTAATTGAGGTAATAGGTACATGTAGGTAGAGTTATTAAAGTGACTATGCATAGATAATAACAGAGAGTAGCAGCGGTGTAAGGGGGGGGGGGCAATGAAAATAATCTGGGAAGCCATTGGATTAGATGTTCAGGAGTTTTACGGCTTGGGGGTAGAAGCTGTTTAGAAGCCTCTTGGACCTACACTTTGCATTCCGGTACCGCTTGCCGTGTGGTAGCAGAGACAACAGTCTATGACTAGGGTGGCTGGAGTCTTTGACAATTTGTAGGGCTTTCCTCTGACACCGCCTGGTATAGAGGTCCTGGATGGCAGGAAGCTTAGCCCCAGTGATGTACTGGATCGTATGCACTACTCTCTATAGTGCCTTGCGGTCGGAGGCCGAGCAGTTCCCATACCAGACAGTGAGGCAACCAGTCAGGATTTTCTCGATGGTGCAGCTGTACAATCTTTTGAGGATCTGAGGACCCATGGTAAATCTTTTCAGTCTCCTGAGGGGGAATAGGTTTTGTCGTGCCCTCTTCATGACTGTCTTGGTGTGCTTGGACCATGTTAGTTTGTTGGTGATGTGGACACCAAGGAAGCTCTCAACCTGCTCCACTACAGCCCCTTCAATGAGAATGGGGGCGTGCTCGGTCCTCCTTTTCCTGTAGTCCACAATCATCTCCTTTCTCTTGATCACGTTGAGGGAAAGGTTGTTGTCCTGGCACCACACGGCCAGGATAACATTAGCTAATAGATCTGTTAATAACGTGACCATATGTAATGTGTCCATGTAGGCGACATACCCCAGGCTTCTCACTCTTACAAAGCAGCGGGGAAAATATGAGAGCTGTTTTACCTCTTGCAATGTCAACCATAATGGTCCAATAAGCCTAACATCTCGCCGTGACTATTAAGTCCGTAAAATCCGATTCGTTAGTTTCTATCTTCGTTGGAAATGCCTGAGTCTCTCTCGAATGTGAACGTCCTCTCGCCAAAGTGACTTCCCTCTTTCTCTGTGACTCTGCCCGCCGACCGTGGTCCATGGGAGGAGCTGCTCGAGTCTTTCAGCCAATGAAGATGCCTCTCTCCTGATGGTATACTCCACTGGGACACCCCTTGACTTCAGGTCTTCAGCAGCCTGCATGCTATTATGAAACCGGGTTGTTATCCAGAAATACTCACATCTTTGCCGGGAATGTTGTTTGGAAGCGAATGTCTTTCTCTTTTAGTACCTTCTTAATAGGGGAGTATTCCTTCCTTCTTTTCAGGATCTCTCCCGCATAGTCATGATCAAAGAACACTCGTTGGCCTTGGAAGTTAACAGGCTTTTTCCAGGCTACACGGAGGACTTTCTCTTTGACTAAGAATTGTAGGAAGTGCACATGCACTATGGATCTTGGTAGGTCACCACTGAGGGATTTTGAGGCCAGAGCTCGGTGTGCTCTTTCGATTCCCAAGTCAGTTTCGTCTTAAAGTATTTATTTGAATACACCCTCCACGAATTTGGGTATTGGGTATTTTTCTGTTCCCTCGACCACAGAATAAAGTTTAATGTTATTACGACGGGAAAAACCTTTGAGTTCTGTCACCTTTGACTGTAGTGCGTGCTGGCTTTTCAAAGACTGCACAAGCGCGTCCTTTATTGCAGTGTCCTATGTATCCATTTCCCCAATGTGCTGTTCTGCATCTCCCATTCTTGAAGATATGCGGTGAAGTTCTTCTTTGTTTTCTTCAAGTTTCTGGTTAATGTACTTCTCGAACTCATGTAGTTATTTTCGTACATCTTCTCGGAGTGCCTCTCGAAAGGGGAATTCCTCCTTTATCACCTCACGGAATGAGGGATATTTTGCTGCTGTTAGCTCGTTTGTGCTAGCATTAGCCATCTCTGTTTCGTCGACAATTTTAGTTTCTTCTACCTTGTTACGGACTATCGTTGTAGCTCCACAACCTATTCCTGCTTCCCCCTTTTCTATTGTAGCATAAGTTACTATAATACTCAGAGTAAATACTTGAATTTATGGGTGAAATACCCAACAGATGTGCAGTACGAAAAATCAGGCAGCCTTTTCCTAAATTGCGTCACCAATTAGTCTGTGGTGGCCCATTCTTGATACACAGGAAACTGTTGAGCGTGGAAAACTCAGCAGTGTTGCAGTTCTTGACACAAATCGGTGCACCTGGCACCTCCTACCATACCTGTTCAAAGGCACTTCAATCTTTTGTCTCGCCCATTCACGCTCTGATGGCCCACATACACAATCCTTTTCTTAATTGTCTCAATGCTTAAAAATCCTTCTTTAACCTGTCTTCTTCCCTTCATCTACACTGATTGAAGTGGATTTAACAGGTGACATTAATAAGGGTTCCTAGCTTTCACCTGTCATGGAAAGAGCATAATGTTTTGTACACTCAGTGTACATACTCACTTGGTTAGCAGCCAGTATGTGACAATCCTCATGACAAGGAGTGGCATGATGGCAGAAACAGATAGGTATCCAGGCCCCATACATACCCTTCAGCTCCACAAAGTTGTTGAGCAGCCACTGGTAAGCGGTCACACAGTCGTGGTGGTCGTTGAGGGTGAAGAGGTTGGATGGGATGGGCCCAGTGTATCTACGGCGGGGCTGGGCTGGGAGCTGGCTTTTGGGGGGAAGATGGCTGCCGTCCACACCAGTGGGACAGGAAACCTAGCAGGGACGAACCCAGAAATCCTCACAGCAATCATTCAAGTTTTAGAACATCAATACGGAATCATGTGATTATGAAATGATGACTATTGTGACAAAATAAAATAAATAAATGACACTATAGAAATCGTGCTTTAATTTCCCCCAACACTGTGACATAAAACATATTATACATATACTACTACTAATTATAATCTTATATGCAGCATGTCCCTCCAACCTGGTATTGCTGGCCTGTACAGAGGATGAGATGATCATAAGGCACTTTCCTGCCCCCAGACACCAGTACGTGCTTGGCTGCCCTGTCGATGCCCACCATCTTGCCTGTCACCACGTTGATCCAGGAGCGCAGAGACATCTGGGCATGGTCCCTGTCGCTGGAGCTATGACTGTGGGCAGTGGACAGGGGCACAGAGGTCAAATGTTTTGCATGCTAGCGTATTATGGAGCCCGTTGAAAGACATCCTCGAACTCGAAAGATTAAATAATGCACAAGCGTTAATGAGTTTTCCATTGACGACCACAGTCCACCACGAAGGACAAATGACAACAAGAGGAGCTGCAGGTGTCTCACCTCGTGGACAAGAATCTCATCTTTTCATTGGTGTAGTAGCCTGGGAAGCCATGCGTGGAGATCAGAGTCATGTTATTGAACCTCAGGTGTGGGCTGGAGAAGGAAAGGAACATACTGTTTACTGGGAAGATAACCCTGACTCATGAGTGCAGCTACTGTGCATTGCAGAATAGGAGAACGTTTATTTTCTCAGAAATGATGACCTCATCCTACCTAAGCACAGATGCTCTTGACCTGATGATCAAAACGTTGTATTTCGCCAATAATTATCTTTCAGCGTTCCTGTTCCATTTTTGTATACATGGGTTCCAGGAAGAATAGAGGACATCACAGAGAAATGAGCACAGGCTCTCTCTGTCTGCAGTGTTCTGTTATTCTCTGAGAGCTGAGTGAGGGGGCGCAGATGCAGCTGAATGGTTCCATATAATACCCCTATTGCATTTCATCTACATCGGTATGCATTAAAAATCCTTTATTTTCTAAACCTCATAGTAAAAGCCCTTCCTTTTGTTTTGTCTGGTTTTGTCCCCAGTCTGTAGTGTTCCTCTTATGCGTTTACTATCAGGAGTGTAAAAGGTCTCTTGTGATGTAAATGTCCTCCTTTGTTCTGTGCCAAATGGACATTATCCCTATTGGTGATACAACAGAGAAAGCCTCAATGGTGTTGTCTGAAAAGGAGATGTACACTGAGCTGAGCCATGTCATGTCAAGCTTTAGATCGTCTGCAAGTCTGCTGCCTCTCTCTGGGAGGGAAAGTGATTGATTGATTTTGGCTAATGAATGCACTGCATCTAAGTCACAAATGTGTGTAGGAAGTGAACAAATACCTTTTAAGGCAACACAAATTTGTTTTTTCAACACACAATAGTTAATACAACCCTTTAATGTTGACACTTGGCTTGCTGTATAGAGAAACTACTTCGACTACAGTCTTTGTTAAAAATGGTAGCCTAATCCAGTGTGTTTTCTGGTGAACAGAGAATAATCAGAGCTCATTTTAATCCAACTTTCCGTGTTAATCTGAGCCAGAAGGTGGGTTTAACGCCCAGCACTGAGGCATTAAGGCCTGTTACTGGGTTCTGGACGTGACCTCTTGGCTTTCTGTCTGTCTATTATCAGGCGCTGACAGACAACCGCTGTGACCCCGATGCTCCACTCCCCACACCCCACTGACCACCAGGCAGAGAGGCCGAGCCACCGCACCAGCTCTTTATCTGTTTATCTTATCCCCCTGATCTGACCCTGTCCCACTGAGGAGTGGGGGTGGGCTGGATGGAGGGGGATGGAAAGCTGGAGGCCAGCCGTTTGAGTTGGCCTGATAAGGGGGCCCAGTAGGGCCCAAGCTGACCCATCACTCAACCGGCCCACTGCTAGCACCGCCTCACCATTAGTTTAGTGGACACTAACTGCCTCATTAGTCAAGTGATTAGTGACAGCAAACACAGATCGCTGCAGAAGATCCCTGACAGGAGAACAGTGGAGTGTCTAATTAAAGGGCCAGCTCCGGGCCCTCCTGAATGCCAGCCCCAGGCAGCTGTGTGCCCATTGCATCGCCGCCCTGCCTGCCAACCCCCTCACTGAGTTATGCACGCTCCCTCCCTCCACGCTGCTTTCACATCCACACACAATGACGCGGTTGCTTGGTAGTTATCGGCTGGCGGCGAATGAGCAGAACCTAGACGCCATATTGTTTGGAGGAACAGTTCATCTCAAAGACGGAAAGAATACAAGCAGTGCCTCCTTTTTCTAGCCAACCAAAAGTCTGGCAACATTTCCAGATATTGGATGCCTGGAATAAAAGACAAATTCAGGAGAAAAGTCATTCTGAAAGTGAATGCTGTTGACATACACTTTAGACAAGTGTTTTTACTTGTGGTCAAGGAGGGTTGTCGTGTTTGCAGGCTTTCACCCAAGCCTACAGCTATAATGACTCATTCATCAAATCAACTAAACATCAAGACTTTGATAAGCAAGAATCTACACACTGCATGTGAAGATAGTCATAAATAAGCTTTCGTAACCTATGCAAAACATACTGTAATAACAAAAGGTGTGGTATTGGTGTTTGTTTGAAGGTAACCATGAATTCAGGCCAATACTAAGCTGTAAGATTGCCTTGGTGGGAGAAGGGATGGTTGTGCATTCACCCATTGCTCTGGGTGGGTATACTCATATTACTACTAATCACTGCTGCTAAAGCTGCACACACTGCTGCTCTAATACCTACCAGTCTCTCCCACTAATTACAATCATCTAGAGGAGGATGTCATTGAGCTTCCTCTAATACACACAATTATAAATGCAATTTATGAATGCCATGTATACAATTTCTCAATACCAGAAAGCAAGCACCTCCAGAAATGCTAAGCCAGTGTCTGATGCCCCCACTACCACGATCCTGGCATTGATGGTGACTTTTGGTTCCATGGTTAGCTTTCGGTTGATGTGGTTGAGAGCATACGACACCTGAGGAGAAGAGAGACAGCGTGTGTAAAAGTCACAGATTCATCCATTTGATTACTTCAGAAGAGTTCTCCAGCAATCTAACCAATATACAGTACCTGTCATGCCTGCTCCCGCTCCACCTCTCTGGCTCTCGAGGGCACCAGGCTGCCCATCATTATGCACACCTGTCACCAGCATTACGCGCATCAACGCTTCATTGGACTCACCTGGACTCCTTCACTTTGTTGATTGCTCCCTCTATATCTGTCTGTTCCTTAGTTTGTTCCCCGGATCAGCATTAATGTAATTTTGTTTTCCATCCAGACACTGTCCGTGTTTTGTTTCTTGTCCGTTATTCATTAAATGTACACTCCCTGTACTTTTATTCTCGTCTCCCAGTGTCTGTCCTCGCAGTACCAGTCAAACATTTTGGACACACCTACTCATTCAAAGGTTTTTCTTTATTTTCTACATTGTGGAATAATAGTGAATACATTATAACTATGAAATAACACATGTAGTAACCAAAAAAGTGTTAAAGAAATATATTTTATATTTAAGATTTTATATTTAAGATCAACCCTTTGCCTTGATGACAGCTTTGCACACTCTTGGCATTCTCTGAACCAGCTTCATGAGGTAGTCACCTGGAATGCATTTCAATTAACAGGTCTGCTTTGTTAAAAGTTCATTTGTGGAATTTCTTTCCTTCTTAATGCATTTGAGTCAATCAGTTGTGCTGTGAAAGGTAGGGGTGGGTATGCAGAAAATAGTCCTATTTGGAAAAAGACCAATTATGGTAAGAACAGTTTAAATAAGCAACGAGAAACAACAGTCCATCATTACTTTAAGACATGAAGGTCAGTCATTGCGGAAAATTTGAAGAACTTTGAAAGTTTCGAAAATTGCAGTCGCAAAAAACATCAAGTGCTTTGATGAAACTGGTTCTCTAGAGGACCGCCACAGGAAAGGAAGACCCAGAGTTATCTCTGCTGCAGAGGATAAGTTCATTAGAGTTACGAGCCTCAGAAATTGCAGCCCAAATATATGCTTCACTGAGTTCAAGTAACAGACACATCTCAACATCAACTGATCAGAGGAGACTGTGTGAATCAGGCCTTCATGGTCGAATTGCTGCAAAGAAACCACCCGTGTTTCTTGGGCCAAGAAACACGAGCAATGGACATTAAACCGGTGGAAATCTGTCCTTTGGTCTGATGAGTCCAAATTTGAGATTTTTGGTTCAAACCGTCATGTCTTTGTGAGACGCAGAGTAGGTGAATGGATGATCTCCGCATGTTTGGTTCCCTCCATGAAGCATGGAGGAGGTGTGATGGTGTGGGGGTGCTTTGCTGCTGATACTGTCTGTGATTTATTATAGAATTCAAGGCACACTTAACCAGCATGGCTACCACAGCATTCTGCAGCGATACGCCATCCCATCTGGTTTGGGCTGAGTGGGACTATCATTTGTTTTTCAACAGGACAATGACCCAACACACTTCCAGGCTGTGTAAGTCATGGAGTGCTGCATCAGATAACCTGGCCTCCACAATCACCCGACCTCAACCCAATTGAGATGGTTTGGGATGAGTTGGACCGCAGAGCGAAGGAAAAGCAGCCAACAAGTGCTCAGCATATGTGGGAACTCCAGGTGAAGCTGATTGAGAGAATGCCAAGAGTGTGAAAAGTTGTCCTCAAGGCAATGGGTGGCTACTTTGAAGAATATAAAACATAAAATATATTTTTATTTATTTAACACTTTTTTGGTTACTACATGATTCAAATCAAATCAAAGTTTATTTGTCAAGTGCGCCAAATACAACCTTACAGTGAAATGCACATGATTCCATTCACTTATTATTATATTATTATATTACTTTATTCTGCAATGTAGAAAATAGTAAAACTAAAGAAAAACCTTTGAATGAGTAGATGTATCCAAACCTTTGACTGGTACTGTAGATGACAAACATAATGTGTTTGTATTAATGTATTAATGTGCACACCATTTTCCCATTTTCCCATTGGGTTTATTTGAATGACAATGGCCTAAAACCCAGAGACTGGCATTTATCAGAGCACTTAACTACAGAAAAGAGAGTACCAGTTTTCAGAAAAAAATCGGAATATTATTTTAGCAGAGTTTATACAAAAAAATATGGAAATGTCTTAAAGTTTGATGTTCCACTGGAAACGCTGAGTGAAACGTAATAAGTGCCAATGCGCCTACTTAAATACTAACTATTTTATTATGAGTACTGGCCCTATTGAAAATAAATGTCCAAATGTCAGAGCATTCAATGAACAGAGAACAGAGAACATTGTGTTATCCACAGAATCTCCTCACCAATAATCAAACTGTGATTTTAGTGCGCTAATTGGTCCTAGAGCACTCATAATTAGTTACATTGGTTTCCTGTTGGATGGAAAATGGCAGCACACCCCAAAGGAAGGGGAAACCTGCAGTTGGAATTAATCTTCAAGTAATATTTAAGCTATTCTCAGTAGTGCCTGCTCTGTTCTTAAAAGAACACATATAAGTTCAAACTCTGACTTCATGTGAAAATGACCAAATGTAACCAAACCTATGTAATTAAAGTGCAAGAACATTCTCCGTTCAGTTAAACCCCCTAAATAATAATCACCTGAAATACTCCAGCTAACCAAACAACACGATGCAGGTCTGATTCATGCTCTGTCTTGTGCAGGTAGGTATAGGCTAGTGTGGGAAAGTGCAGCTGTCTTTATTCCCCATCCTTGTGGAAATGGTGCCTAACCTTTTCTCTAACATAATGGCCGGGTGCTGTGACCATGGCACTGGGTAATACGATCTGTTATTGACAGAGAGGGAACAGGTGCTTTAAATCTGATTAATACATCTGTGCTGGACACCAGGCTTAGATTACGAGGCTGAGGCTGTGTCACAAATGGCACCAAATGGGATCTGGTCAAAAGTAATGCACTATATAGGGAATAGGGTGCTATTTTGGACACCAAGAGACAAATCTGTGAGGCATCGCTCTGCTATCCTTTTATCTACATGGCCTGGATATGATGGTTGCCGTGTTACTAAATTGGATGGCCTGGAACGGGCGAATGCAGGTGTATCTGTTAATACACTGAGGGAGAGGGGAGTGCCACGCGGTACACGTGACACATATAGGAACATGTTGCTATATTGCTGTGTGCTATAGCTGTATTGATCTATTAATTTTATAAATAAAGTATTAAAGCTACAATATGTAACATTTTGGGTGACCCGACCAAATTCACATAGACAAGTCAATTATAGATCTGTCATTCTCATTGAAAGCAAGTCTAAGAAGCGGTTGATCTGTTCTATGAGCACTATTTCTATGTTTTCTGTTCTTAAATTTTGTTTAACATATTTTACTTTCATTTTGTACATCAGCTTTATATTTGTTATGGAAAAGATATTTCACAACGTTTAGATGGTACAATGATTCTCTACACTATACTTGCTTGTTTTATCACATAAACTGAAATTAGGCTATAAAATTTTAGCAACCAGGAAATAGTGGAGCGATTTCTGCATAGTGCATCTTTAAGAATATATGCTGTGATTAGTGACACTCATATGGTGAAAGTATTACCTAATAAAGTTCTGATTTAGTATAATATTACATTTTCTGCATATCCAAAATGAGTGTCTGATTAAGTCTGAGATGCCTTCCTTTCCTTGTCTCCTTTCCTTGTCTCCCATCACCCACATCAGTGATCATGGAGGAAGAGGACACAAGGAGACGAAGCTAGTTACAACTATTGAGACACAGACCAGGTGCGGCAGACAGTGGCTTATGACTGACTGTGTGGTAAGTGGTCTGTGCTCCTTTACCTGTTAAACAGCAGAGGCAAATATTCCTAACCATCTGTCAGAGCAACCATCTGCTGCCCTCATCTACACTAATACAAGCACTTTAAAAATAGCCTGAGGAGTTGGGTGTGGAAAGACTAATAAAGAAAAGTTGTGCATATACAATACCACTGAAAAAGCTTTACAACTAATTAAAAGCAATGTTCAAGACTGCAATGCTATTTGTCCATGGAGTGCCGTACCCCTGATGGAATAATTACCTTTAACATAAAATGACTTTCCAATTGTATCCATCACAATATTTTACTGTTTGAAACAAATATCTATATTATCTACACTCAATGCTAAGAGGGGAATGCGTTCACTTTAAAGCAGCACCCCCTTGTGGGCATGTAAATTACACACAAAATATATTTCTCTTCTTTCTCATATCATCCCTCTGCCTCTCATTCTGTTAACCTGGAGACAGTGGGTACTTGCCCAACTGCATTCCCAGGCATGTTAAACCACCAACCAGCCTGTTCATCAGCTACTGCTGTGCCCACCTGGTCCTTAGTGATCTGCTTGGATGGCGCGTTGATGCCCAGCTCCTCCAGAGGGTAGACAATCTGGCGTCGCGGGCGCACCGGAACCATGCAGTTAAGAACAGAGGTCAGGTAATGGGCACATGAGTTCTGAGGGGAGCAGAAAAGGGGCAGGGTCAGGGGAGGTGATGCCTATCAGCTATACCATTGATGGAGGCAAAGGAAGGGGTGACTAACAGGTTCAAAATATTCCCTAAATAGGGCACTACTTTTGACCAAGGCCCATAAGAGCTCTGTAGGGGATGCCACTTGGGATGCAGACATAACTAGCTCTGATAAAGAGGTTGTTTTATACGATTTACACGACCATTAACATGCTCCTGAATAGAAACCACTTCTACTGAATATAACTTCCACTGCCTCGGTCATGGCTTGCCAACCCTATGCCCCAGCATCCACTGCCCAAATGATGATTCCCTCTCCCATTAGATTTTCCATAATTCCATTATTCTATTTACACCTCACCATCTGGTGCATGTTTGTAGAAGTTAATTAGCAGAGGGGAAGGAGGAGGATGAGGACAAGGAGAAGGCCTCTACACAGTGAGGAAATGTTTTCTAAAAGTCCAGAGAGGTGGACCTGGTAGTCCTATATCAGCACCTGCTTCTCCAACTCCAGAGAGAATTGGTGAAGAGTGGCTGGGCAAGGACTGAGGAACACTGCACTTATGAATATCTGGTACTTAACACAATGTGCACGCACGCACGAACACATGCACAGACACACACAGTGGAATGGGCATGGTGAGAAGTCAATATGAGCTTTACAGGCTGTTTCTCTAACCTTCTGGTTGTGGTAGGAGGGGTAGATTGGGTAGTAGAGGCAGGATTTGTGGGCCAGCCGCAGGACCTCCTTTAGGAAGTGTTTGGCGTAGTGCTGGAAGATGGGGTTGAGGGCAAAGTGACACAGCTGGCCGTGCTCCTCATAGCGGTGGTGGCTGAAGTAGATGAAGTTCTCAATGTTGTAGTTGGCTCGGATGTAATCTATATCCTGAGAGAGAGAGAGAGAGAGAGAGAGAGAGAGAGAGAGAGAGAGAGAGAGAGAGAGAGAGAGAGAGAGAGAGAGAGAGAGAGAGAGAGAGAGAGAGATTAAGTAGTACTGAATATATGAAAGCAAAATACCATTGAAGTCTGTAAATGAGAAAACTACCTCCTCATTTCTGATAATTACAATCCCGACTAGTTGGTTCTGAACTTGGGCTACAAATGCCTGCAAGGGTGTTCCATCCTGGAAGACAGACACAGAGAAAGAGATGAGATATTACACTTGAGGATTCCATTTTCATATCCAAAGTAATTATCTGTGTTGGAGCTCTGTCATAGTTATGCTTGACTGCTCCTTGCAAAAACCATCAATCAATCAGAGATACTCCAAGTCTTCCAACATAATAATTTGAATCAATCTGGTTCGGGTTTTTGTGTAATTGATTGATAAACTTGAGACTAGCTATATAACAACAAGATAAATGGAACTAGTGGGTGTACTATTCCTTGTCCTATTGGCAGTAGTATGTCCTGTGTGTGTCTGTGACTGACCTTGTCTCTATGGGCCTGGTAGAACATGTCCAGGTCCTCCAGCAGGCTCTCATGCAGGCTGAGTCTCTTCACCATGTCACAGACTGCAGGCCTGTCTGCAGACACTGCCAGACTCACCACAAATGTCCTGATGAGACAACAAGACCATGATTGACATTACACAAGCAACTTCCATTGTATATACACATCCAGGGATTTCTCGCCCCAAAAACATGTCTCTCTTCAACTCTCCAATAACATCCATCTCAATTTAATCGTTGTAAGTTAAATAAGGAGATGCATTCATGCTAACCCCTTAGATGTATGTCAATGGCTAAAACTACTGAAATGTTCTGTTGGGGACTATACTAATACCCACTTGAGCAGGCCAGAGCGGTGGAAGATGTAGAGCTCCTGGGGCAGGCTGCTGGTGTGGTGTGGTACTACCCTGAGGAAGCTCTGGAGGAGGGGGAACTCAGGGGCCAGCTTGGGCACAGAGATGATGCAGAAATCACGGTCCTGTGGAAGAAACAAGGAGATTTGCTTCATGCTTATCACATGCAGTAACCTCAGTTTCAAAGAGCCGTCACAATGTGGAAATCAATGAGTATGTCAGTCAAAAATGGTTAAGTAATAAGATTTGTTAGCGGGTACTTACAGGGAAAAGTTTAAATATATTGGGCAGGAAGTCCACTGATCTGTAGGAGGAGATGAATGAGGGAAGTTAAGTGAAACTGTGTCTCTGCCAAAGCTCTAATCAGAGCCAACATGGAAATCACAGCAGTGGAACAACTGGCCAAGCCATCCGCACATCTCAGTACTTCTCTCCTTCAAGTTGCTGTCACTTTATGCACCATACTCATTAATTACATGCTCATTCTCGGTGGGGAGTAACTGGCTTCCATATTCCAGGACAGCTGGGCAGTAAGGCGATAGAGAGAGAGACGCAGCGGGAGCCAGCTAACAATCACACAGCTAAAGACAGATACATACTGGAGGGCTGCCATGACTAGTGAAAGGTTGTTTCCACAGATTCATGAAGTGGTGAAATTGGAGAAAGCAAAACTACATTTGATCACCTTCAATTAACGGGAATGTATTTCCTCTTTATTTATCCAAAACAGAATCGTTTTTTCAAATGGGTTAGTTAAACTCTCATCCAAACAATGCCAGTATAATTACTAGGTAATTACTTAATCAATGAATGACTTAGTAATCAAATTATTGTCGCTGTTTTTCTTAAAACAGAAACATTGAAGATTTTTTTCTTTTTTAAACATATTTTCCCATTAATGAACCAACAATTATGAAACTTCAGAAGGTATTTTGAATACCTTTTATTAGTCCTAGAGTAATGAAATGTTCAGAGTACATTGAGGGGACTTATTACTTTCAATAAATACATACAAATATTGAGTTACAAGGTTTTCATCAGACAGCAACGTTATGCTTGTGACTTTGTCCTGAACTTACCTCATTTCAAAATTCTTGTAGATGACAAATAATTGAATACAGAATGCATTGGGTGTTACTGAGACTCTTGGTTTCAGAGTCACTTCTGAACCCTGAGGCTTTGCCACACAAGCCTGGCTGTCCCCTGGCTGCAATGACATCAATACAGTGTTAATATATCAATAGGAGATGAATGAGAGCCCATAGCTAGGTGGAAATGAAGGAAATACCATAAGGAATTCATAATTGGTTTTACCTCTGATACTTCACTGGGTATTTCTGTAATGCCACCTTGATCAAAATCCTTTGTCTGGTCCACGTCCTGTGATGATACCTTGCAATTCATTTAATCAAACCAATATGTCACATTTTGCCTAACAATTGCATATCTGTTATAGCCTTACAGTATCGTTGATTTTGGATTTTGGACATGGGTCCTTCTGGGTCAGATTCATCTCATACTGCACCTTTCCAGTGCTACCCTGTGGGCTGATGGTGTTGGTGTCCCCTGAAGTCCCCTCTCCCTCTGGCTCAGGGGCAGTCTCAGTCAGGTCCTCTGGACTGGGCTTATACAGACCGTTGAAGGGCCCAAGCTCAAAGCATTCATTGAGCAGCTTCAAGTTGATGTCACCACTCACACTGATGAAACCCACAGCAGTTCCCTCATTCTGTGAAGACAGAACACAGACAGACACAGTAATTTGACTGAAAAGCCATTTGTAATTAAATCAAGTGTATCAACACTAGTAATATACATGTGCATACTATCAAACTTGACCAATTACAGTATTTCGTTCTAGGCTATAACTTAAAAAAGTACACAATAAGTAAATAATTGGCAATGCTGTTAAAATAGAGTGCAGAATAGTACAACCCTCTTGGGAAGTGTTGTGCTGTTTGTTCTCTGAATGGAGAACACATACAGGCAAAAAAATAAATGCTACAGATGTCTGGACACAATATGTTCAGTGAGAGCCTGTCTTGGCAGTGTCAACTCTCATCTACCATATGCTGCCATGAACACGTGTCAGCTTGAGTTGCAGGGAGGGGAGGAAAGATCTGTCATATTCTAAGTCCTGGGGGAATTCACCCTAGCAGGATTTCTGTGAACCAGGAAAAAGCATCTGCACTGCTGCTATTACATTTTAAATGGACTGAACTCTCTGACAGTGGATCAGAGATTACTGATGCCAATGATAAAACAAAGAGACAGATAACATCAGAAAGAACAAAATGGCTGACTTGATCCAAAGCTTAATAATCAGAAGGGCTAACGTTTTTTCCTTTCCCGTGGTTTTGGCTGAAGTTGGAATGCATTAAGGAGAAATAAATATATTCTCATGACAACAAAGAAATAGAACTGTAAACATAGCTGACCTCACAAACAGCTGCATGATTTTCGTCGTCCTGAGCCTCAATGAGTTCAGCCAGAAAGTAAGTCCCATAGGATCCTGTGAGGGCCTTTGTCTGCTCCGCAAAGATGTGTGTGAGGTCATCATGATCCTCCACCCTGTAACAGAAGCGTCAATCACTTGATGAAAGCGATGAGCAACCCAAGGATCATCCCTCACTAAAATTAGAATAGAAATACATGTGAACGTATTGAAATAACAGCCTGGTCTCATAGACTAGACGTGGTAAATGTAAATGGTAAACATGGTAAATGTAAATCCGGGATTCTGAAATTAGTATGATATGTTACATTTGGTATGGTTACATAAGAAAGATGGTTCCTTAAAGCAAAAACGAAAGTAGGGTGGTTGGTCGGGGTGGATGGGTGGGCGTATTACGCCCCCAAAGGTTGTTCGAATCTCATCATTGACAACTTTTGCATTAGAGCTAATTAGCAACTTTTGAACTACTTACTACCTTTGAATTACTTAGAATGTTGGCTAACCCTTCCCTTAACCCTTTTAGCTAACCCTGGCCCTTGTATCGCTTCCGTAACTACAGACGGTGGGAGACGGGAAGCAAGTACAGGTGAAGATTTAATAATAAATAAACATTAAACTAAACAAGAACAGCATCTGGACAAGAGAAACAAAACTACAACAATGAAGACAATGAAACTCAGGAAGTGACAGATATAGGGGAGGCAATCAATGACGTGATGGAGTCCAGGTGAGTCCGATGAAGCGCTGGTGTGCATAATGATGGCGACAGTTGTGTGTAATGATGAGCAGCCTGGCGACCCCTAACCTTAACCCTGTTAAGCTAACCCGTCTGCTAACCCTAACCTTAACCCTTTAACCTATCCTCTATACTTAACCCTAACCTTAACCCGCTAGCTAATGTTAGCCACCTAGACGCCTAGCTAGAATTCGTAAAACATATCATACATTTAGAAAATTCATAACATATTGTACATTTTGCAAATTCGTAACTAATAATACGAATGGTAATTTCTAACATATTTTACGAAATGGGTGATGGACATCCACAAATGAATACATACAATACAAAACCTAACATATAGTAAATCGTGTTTCTTCGGATTTACGTACAGAATAATATGATATGCTCTGAGACCAGGTTGGAATTAAACAATGAATTCCTTAATTCCAAAAAGTAATTTATCATACAGTGAACTGCAAAATCAAATTTGAGAGTATAAAGCAAAAGTGCTATGGTACAGAACGCAGGTGTGTTAAAATGACTATGAGGACCTGGCTCGGCGGACATGCAGCCTTGGGCAATAGCTGTGTCTGTGGCACACAAATGCTGAACACTGGGGCCCTGGATCCTTCAGACTCTTCATGGGCTCAAAGATCTTTTCCAGTGCACGCTCTGAAAACACACAGTGGGAGTGGGCATACTGTGAATCCTTCACAATCATATATTTTTGAATACATGATGAAGAAAGTTAACTAATATGATTACACATGTTGTAATACATATTCTATAAAAAAGGACTACACACTTACCTAAACATCGACTAGCTGGGGTGACCAAGCAGATGTATTGCAGCTCTGTGATAGCATTGAACACAGTTCTGTAAGAAGATGTTTACTTTTCTTATTGCACAATCCATCACCCTGTCAAGAACCTACAGTGCATGCCATATCACATCATGAGAATCTAATTTCTCATGCTGAAATTTTATGGAATGGCTGTGGAATCAAATTGGAAAAGCATATGTGGTATAGGAATGGCAGACTGCTGTATCACTAGTTGCCACAAACAGGATTCAAACCTGGTCTTATTATATTATGGAAAAGTTGAACATGTTATATTTTTGAGCCTACGTTATGAAAGGGGTTGTTACATGATTATGAGAAATGCCATGCCATAACTTGTTAGTGCTGCTCACTTTGACACTCACTCGCTTTTTCCTGACTGCATACAAAGAAAACATTGATAATCTCCCTACCAAGGGTGGCTGGTGGCACCTTAATTTGGGAGGACAGGCTCATAGTAATGGTTGGAATGGAATAAATTGAATGGTATCAAACACATGGTTTCCATGTTTGATACCATTCCATTCACTCCATTCCAGACATTATTGTGAGCCATCCTACCCTCACCAGCCTCCTGTGCTTCCTACCTTACAATCTCTTTGGCACTCCCAATGGAGAAGATCGGCTGTGCCACGAAGAGGTGCAGGAAAAGTGTGTTCAGAGGCTGTTGTGACGAGAAAATATGGTTAAACCCAGAGAAGAGGAAAGGAAACAAGAACAAGTCTCTCTAGTTGATACAAACCGTGTATTTTTCAGCACTGTAATTGTCATGCAGGAATGGTTCCCAACAAGCTTGATCCACAATGTCTCCAATTGGGTGATCAGAAAAGGCAGCATGGGCCAAGACCTCATTCTTCGCATTGCTCAGGGTCACTGCCAGATTGGCCTTCTCTCTGAGGATACCAACATACAGACAGTGAAGCCAGGATAAATTATTGTGGTCCATCTAAAATGGATTGACGCTTGCATGTTCATGCATTCTGACATGTAACAAAAAATATTCTTCCACCTTGAGTGTGAATATCTGTTTCATGCATTTGACAGACATGATTAAGGCTATGCATACTCACAGTAGATGAATGACATTTACTCTTCCAAATACTGCTACTGTGGCAGGACCGATCAGGCTATTGATCGCATGTGCATCCGATGACTCTGTTCTCCTCACAGTCACAGTCTCAACTTTGCCACCCGAGGAAGTTATGGTCCTCATCTTTCTCTGATTTTGGAAGAGAAAAGCAAATGAGAAGCGAAAAAACGTAAATGGCTTTCCAATACAAATTTGACCAAAACACAACAAATGCATTATTGTAATGATTAAATTACTAGCTAGGGGGTATCACATCAAGTATTTAACGTTACACATTGGAATCCACTCCGGTAGCATTCTTCTTGTCAAATTAGCCTATCATGCTAACTCACCTGGTGGATGCAAGAACTTTTCCAGTTCTGATATATATTTTTCCGAATTTGCAAAAATGACTCAAATCAGGGTTTCTATTTCATGCTTAGCTAGCTCATTATCGAAACACACCGTGTCAATAACAGTTTGTTCTCCTGCATTCAACCTAAAGTTAGAATAAAAGTAAAACTAGTACTCGCTCCAGCTAATGGGGGGGTATGTTACCATAGAAACACAACGCTCGGTGACGTCTTGGGTGAAGAGTCACAGTTCACATGTTACGTTCAACGCGCGCACGTTTGAAAGTGTCATGGCGGAGTCCACAGGCGCGCTGTGAAAATATTATAAACGGATCGATTCTGTTGTAATAGTTTATTCTAATTGACTCTACCATACAATCCAGTAAAATGGCATCTACTGCGGCAGGGAAACAGAGGATACCGAAAGTAGCGAAGGTAGCGAAAAGTTTAAAAACAGCTAACGTTAGCTAGGGAACTTATAATATGGCCTAGCCAGGTAGCATTAGCTAGCTAACCATAACAAGACAAGTGCTTTGTTTTGGTACGAATGTAGATTACTTCTAGCTACATTAAACGAACGAAAAGGTAGCATGCTATGTAAGAACTGCTATTTTGTATTTATTTAACTAATGTAGATTACTCTATCGAGAAATCTGACCCAACTGTGTGCGAGGAAGGGCAAGCTAGCTAATTATTTAAAGTTTATGCCAGCTAACTAAACCAACTGTTTACATTTGGAACATGTACTACCTATGTAGCCAACTAGTATTGTCTTCAATCAACTAGTTTCATCCAATTCCAAAATAACTTCTTAATTTGTGCTGTGAAGGTGAAAAACAAAGCTCCTGCAGAGGTACAAATCACAGCTGAGCAGTTGCTCAGGGAGGCAAAGGAGAGGGAGCTCGAGCTTCTGCCACCGCCACCCAAGCAAAAGATCACTGATGAAGAGGAGTTGAACGATTACAAGTTGAAGAAGAGGAAGGTAAGACCCCAAGTGACACATGAACTACACTTCAGACTTCAGTCTTACTGTTGGTATTCTGTTGGGTGTGCCAACCAGACATTTTCAACATTCTCAGTTGTCTGCAAATCTTGTGTAGAGCACAGTAGTAAATATATTGATCTAATCAGATACAAACTGGACTTGACTCCTTCTCTTAGGGATTTGAAGACAACATCAGAAAGAACCGTACTGTTATCAGCAACTGGATAAAATACGCTCAATGGGAGGAGAGCCTGAAAGAAGTCCAGAGGTAAGTTAATGCTTGTCAATGTCTCTGTGAAGCTGATTCTTGTAATTCATACATATATGTGGTCTAATGTGAATGTAGATGGATTTTGACAGGGATAATTGTTGTATATGGAATCCGATGTGAATGTTATAGATGGAGTTTGACTGGGATACATGTTATCTGAGCTTTTTTTTTTATACACCCCCCCCCCCCCACCCCTCCAGGGCTCGCTCTATTTACGAGCGTGCTCTGGATGTAGACCACCGAAATATAGCTCTGTGGCTGAAGTATGCCGAGATGGAGATGAAGAACCGGCAGGTGAACCACGCCCGCAACATCTGGGACAGAGCCATCACCATCTTGCCCCGTGTCAACCAGTTCTGGTACTTAACAACTTTACCTCTCCTAAACTGAGCATATCTGGTTAAAAAAGTTTAGGTATTAAAAAAAAGTACAATTGTATCGCTCATCTGTTCTTCTCCTGCTTTCCCCCTTTCAGGTACAAATACAGTTACATGGAAGAGATGCTGGGCAACATCGCTGGCTGCAGACAGGTGTTTGAGCGCTGGACAGAGTGGGAACCAGAGGAACAAGCCTGGCACTCCTACATCAACTTTGAGCTGCGCTACAAGGAAGTCGACAAGGCCCGCTCCATCTATGAGAGATATATCCTTTTGATGGGAAGTGCTTAAAGCAATGACTTACTACAATGTACTAGCAAATGAGTTGTGGTTGCTGACTGTAGATATGCATTATTCATTAACAGGTGTTTTATTCTAACAGATTCATCTAACATTTGTAATGATTCATTGCCTTTGGTAGTGGTATTACCTTCATGCCTGTAGAGTGCATCTCTCTCTTATTTTAATTTTTTTTTTAAGCTCCTTAACTCCAGTGCACTTGTGATTGTCCACCCTGATGTGAAGAATTGGATTAAGTACGCCCGTTTTGAAGAGAAGCATGGCTACATCGCCCATGGAAGGAAGGTGTTTGAAAGATCAGTGGAGTTCTTTGGCGAGGAGCATGTTGATGAGAACCTCTTTGTGGCCTTTGCCAGATTTGAAGAGAAACAGAAAGAGGTTTGTAAATCTGACACTTTTAACCATGTCAGTTTTATTCCCACACGTTTATAGTGTTCTCCAACTGTGGTCAACAGAACAACACAACTTTTCTCCCCCTTGTGTCTTAGTTTGAGAGAGTTCGAGTCATCTACAAATACGCCCTGGACAGAATTCCCAAACAGCAGGCTCAGGAGCTTTTCAAGTTCTACACTGTGTTTGAGAAGAAGTTTGGAGACCGGAGGGGGATCGAGGACGTCATCGTCAGCAAAAGGAGATTTCAGTATGAAGAGGAAGTCAAGGTAAATTAAACCTATGAAGATTCACAAAGATTTAATCCCAAAATAATCCATTAAAACAATATTCTATCCACTAATGGCTTGTTATTGGATTGGGTTTTTCTTCCTGTATAGGCAAGCCCACACAATTATGACGCATGGTTTGATTACCTACGCCTGGTGGAGAGTGACGCGGATCCTGACACTGCCAGGGAGGTCTATGAGAGAGCCATCGCCAATATCCCTCCTATACAGGAGAAGAGACACTGGAGAAGATACATTTACCTGTGGATAAACTATGCTCTATATGAAGAACTGGAGGTCAAGGTAGGCCTACATTGCATCCTCTGTGTTTAAATAATGGCTATTAGGGATGTAACGATTCACCAGTATGCATCGGTCCCCGATTCAAATGTTTAAGATACGACTGCATCGGTCCGCGGACCCCAAACCGATCCAAATGTAGCATGCATCGGTCAGAAAATCAATCTAAAAGTTACGAATCACTGATTCATTAACAGTTTTTTCTCTCATATAACTTTCTTTCTACCTTCCAAAAATACACATGACTAAAAGTATGTGGACACCTGCTCATCAAACATCACATTCCAAGATCATGGGCATTAATATGAAGAGGTCCCCCATTGCTGCTATAACAGCCTCTACTTTTCTGGGAAAGCTTTCCACTAGATGTTGGAACATTGCTGCTGGGATTTGCTTACATTCAACGACAAGAGTATTAGTGAGGTCGGGCACTGATGTTGGGCGATTAGGCCTGGCTCACAGTCAGCATTCCAATTCATCCCGAAGGTATTTGATAGGGTTGAGGTCAGAGTCTGATCTCGACATACCATATTTGTATGGACCACTCTTTGTGCACGGGGGCATTGTCATGCTGAAAAAGGAAAGGGCCTTCTCCAAACTATTGCCACAAAGTTGGAAGCACAGAATCGTCTAGAATGTCATTGTGTGCTGCAGCGTTAAGATTTCCCTTCCTATCATCCGCCAAACCCAGATTTGTCCGTCAAACTGCCAGATGGTGAAGCGTGATTCATCACTCCAGAGAACGTGTAACATGTTTCCACTGCTCCAGAGTCAAATGGCAGCGAGCTTTACACCACTCCAGCCAACACTTGGCATTGCCCCCCCCTCCCCCCCGGCCATGAAGCTCCCGACGAACAGTTCTTGTGCTGACGTTGCTTCCAGAGGTAGTTTGGAACTTGGTAGTGAGTGTTGCAACCAAGGACAGGCAATTTTTACGCTCTTCAGCAATCGACGGTCTCATTCTGTGAGCTTGTGTGGCCTACCACTATGATGGTGCCACGTTGAAAGTCACTAAGCTCTTCAGTAAGGCCATTCTACTGCCAATGTTTGTCTGCGGAGATTGCTTAGCTTTGTGCTCGATTTTATACATCTGTCAGCAATGGATGCGGCTGAAATAGCCAAATCCACTAATTTGAAAGGGTGCTTTTGTATATATAGTGAACCTCCTCTTTTGTGACAACTGGTGCATCCTCTCCTTCAGTGGCGATGTCATAGCTAATTTGTAAACGGTAAATGTTGATACATTAATAGCTCAAACACTTAATCTGTAAAAATGACAAGTTAATTAGTGGGTGATGGTGATTTCAGAACCAAAGTGGGGGGACAAAAACCACAAGCTACATTGTCCCCCCCCAATCTGATAGTGGTAGATGTCTAGTCTCTTTTATGACCCCAATCTGATAGGTGGTAGATGTCTGTTCTCTTTTATGACCCCAATCTGATAGGTGGTAGATGTCTGGTCTCTTTTATGACCCCAATCTGATAGGTGGTAGATGTCTAGTCTCCCTTATGGCCCTAATCTGATAGTGGTAGATGTCTAGTCTCTTTTATGACCCCAATCTGATAGGTGGTAGATGTCTGGTCTCTTATGACCCCAATCCGATAGGTGGTAGATGTCTGGTCTCTTTTATGACCCCAATCCGATAGGTGGTAGATGTCTGGTCTCTTTTATGACCCCAATCCGATAGGTGGTAGATGTCTGGTCTCTTTTATGACCCCAATCCGATAGGTGGTAGATGTCTGGTCTCTTTTATGACCCCAATCCGATAAGTGGTAGATGTCTGGTCTCTTTTATGACCCCAATCCGATAGGTGGTAGATGTCTGGTCTCTTTTATGACCCCAATCCGATAGGTGGTAGATGTCTGGTCTCTTTTATGACCCCAATCCGATAGGTGGTAGATGTCTGGTCTCTTTTATGACCCCAATCCGATAGGTGGTAGATGTCTGGTCTCTTTTATGACCCCAATCCGATAGGTGGTAATAATAATAATAATAGATGTCTGGTCTCTTTTATGACCCCAATCCGATAGGTGGTAGATGTCTGGTCTCTTTTATGACCCCAATCCGATAGGTGGTAGATGTCTGGTCTCTTTTATGACCCCAATCCGATAGGTGGTAGATGTCTGGTCTCTTTTATGACCCCAATCCGATAGGTGGTAGATGTCTGGTCTCTTTTATGACCCCAATCCGATAGGTGGTCGATGTCTGGTCTCTTTTATGACCCCAATCTGATAGTGGTAGTGGGGTGGTTGATGCCTAGTCTCCCTTATGGCTCAGATCAGGTGCCTACATACTAGTATAGACTGTGGACATACATCATTTACACACACAGAGAAGTCAGCTCAGATATGCCCAGCTCATGAGCTTCATCAGCAGCAGATATGAATTTAGAATGGAAAATGAATGTGTTTATGCAACAAATGATAGTGCATCCAACCGAATCACATCAATTCGTTCTCTATTCAAACCAAATCGTTTCTAACTAAAACGTATCATTCCTGTATCTAGATACGTATCGAATCCTCTTGAAAGGGAAAGATGCACATCCCTATTGGCTGTGATTCTCACATTTCTAAGTGTGACATTGTGCATAGCCTGTGGATTTCAGTGCTTATTGTGTGGATTGGCAGGACCCAGAGAGAACAAGGCAGGTGTACCTGGCATGTCTGGATCTCATCCCTCACAAAAAGGTATCGGTAGTTTTCAATGTTTACAATCAATGGCACCTGTTTCTGAAATGGGGTTTAATAAAACATTTGATATGCAACAAAAAAACATTCATCAACAAATCATCAAACTTATTACTTTGTTTCTTTCCTCATAGTTCACGTTTGCCAAGATGTGGCTACTCTACGGACAGTTTGAAATCCGCCAGAAGAACCTCCAAGCTGCTAGACAAGGCTTGGTAAGGTTCCTACTGTTGATGATTTATGTTTTTCATTGTGATACTTCAAACTTGAAATGTTCTGTCATTTGGCCTTGTCCCTTTCCCCAGGGCACAGCTATTGGTAAATGTCCAAAGAACAAGCTGTTTAAGGGCTACATTGAACTGGAGCTGCAGCTCAGAGAGTTTGACCGATGTAGGAAGCTTTATGAGAAGTACCTGGAGTTTGCCTCCGAGAACTGCACCACCTGGATCAAATTCTCTGAGCTGGAGACCATCCTGGGAGACACAGAGAGAGCCCGGGCCATCTTCGAGCTGGCCATCGGACAGCCACGACTGGACATGCCAGAGGTCAGGCTCAAAAACGTTCACCCTGGGCATTTATTTACGCACTGTATTGGCATTCCACTTTCAGCATGTCTGAAGACACCCTTCACGTGAAAAGTATTGTAGTGAAAACTAATTGAAATACAACTGAACAGTATTTTACTTTCAAATGTTTTATTTTAAAATCTTAGGTGTTGTGGAAGTCCTACATCGACTTTGAAATCGAGCAGGAAGAGTATGACAACACCAGAGGTCTCTACAAGAGACTGTTGCAGCGCACACAGCACGTCAAGGTGAGAGCTATCCCTTTAACCTTAGTGACTGTCTTGCTACCAACGGTCCCATACTACATTACTCACCTGCCTAATACTCACTGTGGCGCAGTAACTCATCAAACAATATTTGATAATTTTGTCAAATGTGTTACCTGCAGGTCTGGATCAGCTATGCCCAGTATGAGCTGTCCATAGATACCTCTGACCGGCTGCAGAGGTGTAGGGGGATCTTTGAGGAGGCCAACAAGGGCCTGAGGAGCTGTGAGGAGAAGGAGGAGCGTCTGATGCTGCTGGAGTCTTGGAAGGAGTTTGAGCAGGAGTTTGGCTCAGACACAACCAGGGAAAGGGTGAAGAAACTGCTGCCGGAGAAGGTGAAGAAGAGGAGAAAGCTCACGGCAGAGGACGGGGTAAGTAGTGTTTCTCTTAGTCTTATCATACCAATCCAACATCAATTCATTACCCTTGTTTATTTGTTGTGGTTCGGCTGATCACTAATTTACTTTTAATTTTGATCCATCAGTCAGATGCAGGGTGGGAGGAGTACTACGACTACATCTTCCCTGAGGATGCAGCGAACCAGCCCAACCTCAAGCTGCTTGCCATGGCCAAGATGTGGAAGAGGCAGCAACAAGAAGAAGATGATGAAGAAGACGATGAAGAGGATGAGGAAGAAAACAATGGAGAAGTGGATAGGGGTAAAGTGGAGGAAGTTAGGGCAAAGAAATGGAGGGAGAAGAAAACGGAAGAGGGGAGAGAGGAATAGACAAAGAAATGACAGAAGATTTAGCATCACCATCATCAGAAAAGCCTATAGTCAGTGAGCCTGTGCCTGAAAAAGTCCTCAAGGAGAGCACATACGATGACAGAGATGATTCTGATGAAAGCAGTAGTGGAAGCAGCAGCAGCAGCAGCAGCAGTGACAATGATGGTGGTGAGAAACAGCCAAGGAAGAGCAATAAGGACTCAGTGAAAGATTAGCTTGTCTGGAGAAAAAAAATGGTTTTACTCATTACAGATAGGGACAAGTTGGGGACCTCATCGGGTAATTTCTATTGCTTAAAAAGAAAGTGATTATTTTTCCATGTCTTTGTTTTATTCATTTACTGTGGTGCAATGACAGTGTAAATAAAAAAAACACTGATCCAACATTTTTATTTATTTCAACCATAGAACTGACTGTTGTAACAAAGTAGCAGATACAGTATCATTACCCGGGTAAGTAATCATTTATTGAATTTGGATTAAAGTCCTTTCAATTCTATATTGCATTTCAAATTTCACATCAAACAGTGACTGACTCATTGTCATCAAAAATCATAGTTTCACAAAGGATAACTTATTAGATCTGCCAATATTATGTACAATGATATTTATTCTCTAAGCTTTCACACATCACACCCTAAAAATAAAACAAGTCCTAATAACACTTTTCTCACTTAATTTTCTAATGTAGACTGTGTGGAAATATCGTAAACCCTACTGATTTTTACCATTTCTTAACCCTGCCTAACCATAACCTCAAATTAAGACCAAAAAGCAAATGTATGTTGTCATTAATTTTTACCATAGCCAATTTTGACTTTGTGGCTGTGGTAACTAGAGATAACAGAAATATAAATGTATTTGTTTTCAAAAGTGTCAGAGCCACCGTCTACTGTTATTCTATATCTTCTGGTCTGACAGGATGTGGTATAGGAATGATGGACTTCCTCTCGGTGTCTCTTGACAAGGCTTTCCTCATATCTGCAGAAAAGGACAAAGAGTGAGTACGTATCCACATAATGATTGTCTGAGTTACAGTAATGTTTACATTGATTTGAAGGGGTTCATATTACCATAGGCGTCTTCATCCGGTTCTCCATTGCTAGCAGAATAGTACTCTATCACGGTCCTGTAAACGCTGTAGCCTAGCTGTTTGTACATGTTCACCGCCACTTGATTGGAGACTCGCACAAACAGATCAACAAAGAACCCACCCTTCCTAAACAACAGTGAGGCAAAGAAGTAGATCTTTGCTGGTACGACAAACTGAAAATGATCAACACGATCACTTACCGCAGGCATTTTGTTGATATCGTTCATTATGAGAAATAGTCTATACTAGAGAAATGTGAAGCTTTAAATTAAATATGTTTGCTAATATGGGGGATTGTTAATGGGACAATTGATGGCTACAACCATCAAATTATTATTAGTAGTTTAAAGGATAATATTTTAAAAAGCGGTGCACATTAGTGTTATAAAACTATCGTTCTACTTATCGTCATCACATCGATTCAGGCAATTTAGCACAATATGGATTTTTGTCATTATCGCCCAGTGCTACTCTAACATGGTTATTGTTCAGTAGGGTACAAGAACTCAAAGGGTTTCTTATTGGACCAGGTAGTCCAGTGTTTCCCCAACTCCGTCCTGGGGACCCCAAGGGGTGCACATTTTGTTTTTTGCTCTGGTACGACACAGCTGATTCAAATGACAAACTCATCATCAAGCTTTGATTAGTGGAATCAGCTGTGTAGTACTAGTGCAAAACCCCAAAAGTGCACTGAGTCGGGGCCCCGAGACAGAGTTTGGGAAACGCTGAAGTACTACCTCCGTTTCAGTTAAAAAATAAATAAATTGCCAAATGAACACAACCCTGATCTTAGTAACCTGAAGCATTAGAAGTCAGCCCCACCTTTCTGAGATCTCCTCCAGCATCTCCATAAGCTTGGCTGCCAGTCCCAGTCTTCTGAACTCTGGGGCCACAGAGAGAGCTGTGACGTGGCCATGCCACTCTTCTCGCGCCACTGATCCCTCTGCCTTCCCCATGACTGAGGATAGTCAGAAGTGTCATTTTGATGGAAGCTACACAGAGTAAACCCTACTGATTTTTTGCTATTGCAATTATGTTTGCTATTGCATTTTCTCTAAAGCAATCATCATATTGCTAGGTGTGTATGACATGTAGGCCTACTCACTGTAACCCATCAATTCACCACCAGGGGCCTCTGCAACAATGAAGTACTCTGGCCAGTGGGCTAGGTACTGTAGGTAAAATGGGATTCCGTACTGTGAAAGAAAGTTAAGGAAAGCTTGTCTTCTCCTGATAACAAGACAAAGGCTGGGGTGTCTGTGCGTGACGGTGGTATGTTATTACAATGCTGGGGAACAATTTGTACTGAAAGGATACAGTCTCTGTCAATGGATCCAGGTTTCTGTGAAGAGACAAACAAATACTGAGATGTTTCGTGCATTCAATGCAATGCCCCGATGAGGTGCAGCAGACTTCACAGTTGAATCAAATGTCGTTACGCCCAACGTTATCGATCTAACTGTTAGCTAGCTGGCTCTATTTAGCCAGCTAATCTTGGAAAGCTTGCGTAGCTAGCTAGTGAGCTATTATGGTCCATTAAATATACCAAATAATGTATCTTATAATCAAGAGTTGACTAGTGTAAACTAGCTAACGTTAGCAGATAGTCTCAAACTATGCATCGCACTGTATGATAATTAACTTCTGGCTAGCTAGCTATACTTGCAACTAGCCAACAAACAATTGCTATTGTTCATTAAAACATAATGACGGTGTAGCTAGATGGGTAACCTATTCAACATTATTATAAAAAAATATCGAAATTAACTCACATGTTGTTGAATTTGAACAAATCATCGCATGTGAAAGCTCGTAATGTTGTCATTTTGCCTGTAGAGTTGCCGCGTTCAATCGTAGTTGGAACAAGGACTCTCGGAAATATTGCACTTCTGGCACGTGTATAACTATATTACAAACACTTATAACTAGTCTGAAATGTCTGAGTTCCAACTAGTACACGAACATGGCAAAAGTGTCTGCGACCCTTCAACTTTAGCATCAACAAGAACAATGACGCCCTCCTTCGGCAGGGAGGTGTCATTGACTGTTTACTGCCATCTGCTGTTGGACTGGGAAAATAGCAGACTAACTTTAGTAGAACACATTTACATTACATTACATTTACATTTAAGTCATTTAGCAGACGCTCTTATCCAGAGCGACTTACAAATTGGTGCATTCACCTTATGACATCCAGTGGGACAGTCACTTAACAATAGTGCATCTAAAACTTAGGGGGGGGTGGGGTGAGAGGGATTACTTAACCTATCCTAGGTATTCCTTAAAGAGGTGGGGTTTCAGGTGTCTCCGGAAGGTGGTGATTGACTCCGCTGTCCTGGCGTCGTGAGGGAGTTTGTTCCACCATTGGGGGGGCCAGGGCAGCGAACAGTTTTGACTGGGCTGAGCGGGAGCTGTACTTCCTCAGTGGTAGGGAGGCGAGCAGGCCAGAGGTGGATGAACGCAGTGCCCTTGTTTGGGTGTAGGGCCTGATCAGAGCCTGGAGGTACTGAGGTGCCGTTCCCCTCACAGCTCCGTAGGCAAGCACCATGGTCTTGTAGCGGATGCGAGCTTCAACTGGAAGCCAGTGGAGAGAACGGAGGAGCGGGGTGACGTGAGAGAACTTGGGAAGGTTGAACACCAGACGGGCTGCGGCGTTCTGGATGAGTTGAAGGGGTTTAATGGCACAGGCAGGGAGCCCAGCCAACAGCGAGTTGCAGTAATCCAGACGGGAGATGACAAGTGCCTGGATTAGGACCTGCGCCGCTTCCTGTGTGAGGCAGGGTCGTACTCTGCGGATGTTGTAGAGCATGAACCTACAGGAACGGGCCACCGCCTTGATGTTAGTTGAGAACGACAGGGTGTTGTCCAGGATCACGCCAAGGTTCTTGGCGCTCTGGGAGGAGGACACAATGGAGTTGTCGACAATATGTATATCTTTTTTTAACCTTTATTTAACTAGGCCGGTGTAGGCTGTCATTGTAAATAAGAATAAAAGTACAATATTATCATTAAGGTGTATGTTACAAGGTAACATACCAAGGGGGGTATTGCATGAACATTCAGTGTGGAAGTGATAGCAGCCAGATGAATGAACCTTGGGAAATGGAACTGTGATGGACAGTTGATAATTCTCATTTCCTTTTAAAATTGCGCGAGCCAGGATCCCAAGGCAAACATAATCTGTCAGTGGATGTCATAGGGCAGAGTTCTGGGGATTTTGTCCAAAGAGTTTCAGCAGCTGTCTGAATATCCACCCCTTGGCAAGTGGACCATTGTGACTTCCATCAATGTGACTCCTATTAAATTTGAAAGGACCATGCCAACATATTTCTGCTTAAAAACACATTGAGTTGCTATTATATCTTCATCAGTTTTTCAGGATGATGCTGGCTACATTTAATCTGGACAATTCTACAAACCATTGTTCACAGATAGCCTTGGGGATTGAATGTTTTTTTTGTTGTCTGGAAATGTTTTCATCATTAGGAAGAATTGACACTAAAACTAACTATGAATTAGTGTTATTTAAAATCGTCTACTGTGAAACGTGTCTTCTTTTGTTGTTTTAATCATTATAGAGTAGATAACTAAAACCATACTCAAACTGTCCAGCATTTTTAAGTCTTACTGTCAAAGGTGCAGAAAAATACAATAACCAGAGTTCATTTGTCAATGTGCTGAAATGTGGTTATCCCTCGCATTGTCTCTCTGTGTTACGGGAACTTGTGAGTGAAAAGCAATTCCATGTGGATCACAATGGTAAGGGGGCTTTCATCAATGTTAAATGATAGTTAAGTTAAGGCGCCTTGACCTTTTCCCTAAGTTCTGATTCCTCCCTATATTCTTCATAAGATACAGTTGAAGTCTGAAGTTTACATAAATCAAATCAAATTTATTTATATAGCCCTTCGTACATCAGCTGATATCTCAAAGTGCTGTACAGCAACCCAGCCTAAAACCCCAAACAGCAAGCAATGCAGATGTAGAAGCACGGTGGCTAGGAAAAACTCCCTAGAAAGGCCAAAACCTAGGAAGAAACCTAGAGAGGAACCAGGCTATGTGGGGTGGCCAGTCCTCTTCTGGCATAGTCATTCATTATCCTTACTTTGCTATCCTGTCCCAGTATGTTGAGGTGTGATAGTATGACCTGTGACCTCTGTCTGTCAAGTGTCTCTGAGCTGGAGTGAGGAGAGGGCCTGCTGATGAGGTGTCCCTCAAGGTGTCTGTGGCTGAGCTCGGGTCGCTGATGGGGATCTTGGTGGTGAATAAGGCCACACTGGCCACACTCACACCATGACATCACCAAAAAACAGCATTAAAAACAGGAGTGAAAGTGACTGTCACAGACACTACCGTTCAAAAGTTTGGCAGCTTCATTAACTAGTATCCGCAAAACACCAGTCTCAACATCAACAGTGAAGATGTGAGTCCGGGATGCTGGCCTTCTAGGCAGAGTTGCAAAGAAAAAGCCATATCTCAGACTGGCCAATAAAAAGAAAAGATTAAGAGGGGCAAAATAACACAGACACTGGACAGAGGAGTCTCCATCTTCACTGTTGACGTTGAGACTGGTGTTTTGCGGGTGCTACTTAATGAAGCTGCCAGTTGAGGACTTGTGAGGCATCTGTTTCTCAAACTAGACACTCTAATGTACTTGTCCTCTTGCTCAGTATTGCACCGGGGCCTCCCACTCCTCTTTCTATTCTGGTTAGAGCCAATTTGACCTGTTTTGTGAAGGGAGTAGTACACAGTGTTGTATGACAAGTTTCTTGGCAATTTCTCGCATGGAATAGCCTTAATTTCTCAGAACATGAATAGACTGACGAGTTTCAGAAGAAAGTTCTTTGTTTCTGGTCATTTTGAGACATTTTGAGGTCATCGAACCCACAAATGCTGATGCTCCAGATACTAAGGTAGACCTCCACAAGTCTAGTCCATCAGTTTCATTGCTTCTTTAATCAGAACAATAGTTTTCAGCTGTGCTAACATAATTGCAAAAGGGTTTTCTAATGATCAATTAGCCTTTTAAAATTATAAACTTGGATTAGCTAACACAACGTGCCATTGGACCACAGGAGTGATGGTTGCTGATAATGGGCCTCTGTACGCCTATGTAGATATTCCATTAAAAAATCTGCCGTTTCCAGCTACAATAGTCAATTACAACATTATTATTATTATTTACAATGTCTACGCTGTATTTCTGATCAATTTGATGTTATTTTAATGGACAAAAAAATGCTTTTCTTTCAAAAACAAGGAAACGTATAGGTGACCCCAAACTTTTGAACGGTAGTGTAAATCAGTAATATACTGTTTGCTTCTTGTTTTAATACAGTACTTGTCTTGGCTGTGCAGGGCTTAGTGGATTTCACTAACTCTTTGGTGGTGAGGTTGATGATATGGACCAGGACCAGGAGCCTCGGGAACGCAGGGACTTCCCCGAGACATGACTGTGGCTAGACAGCAACACAGGGTGATGGACAGGAGCCATGTTCTATAACACATACACCCGGGGTGGACACACTCCTGGAGCAAGGGGACAAAGAGACATGTGAATGAGTCATTTTAATATACTGTACATGCATTAATCCTACGTTTACCGACGACATGCCTCACTTTGTCTTTTCAACAGAGATTCTGCCACGGCTGAGTTCCCTCTAACTATTCCAGACTGCATCACTTCCTGTGTAGCCACTGCCTTCATCATGTCTGCTGGCATGGGCATCACTGAGATCCCTGCTGAGGTCATCACACACACGCATCTGCATCATTGGCACCCTGTAAAGTCACTGTTTCTACTCTACTCTATGTACTCTTTTGTGTTTTCAGCTCAACATGTTCCAGGACATCTTCCTGTCCTTGAATCTATCTGCTTTCATAATCCGAGGCAAGCTGTTGCTTGTGGAGGTCACCTTCTTCAACTACCTGGAAGAGGAGCTTGAGGTTGCTGCCTTCACTGTAGTCAATGTCGCTCTCAGATGTCTGTCTGGCATAGCCACTTTGATATTATTTACTGTAACATGTTCACAAATGTTATCCTCCTGTAGTGGAGAAGCATTCAGAACTAGAATGAACCCGTTTTGATCAGTTTGTATTATCTTTGTAATGATCACCGGCACTAAACACCTCTAGAGTCGTGCTAGAGGTATCCAAGCATTGAGCCCATTAATCCAACATGGATTTATCCCAACACTATCACCACTATGTGGAGCAGGACACGAGACAGTCATTTTATCATAGTTCTAATCTGTAATATTGTTGCGACACGTCATGTTGTTTTTATCATATGGGGTAAAGAACAATTACATTTGTCTGTCCATAAATTCCATGTATTTTAATCTGGGTGACTTCCCTCTCGTCTCTTTATTTTCTCCTTGCTTTTTCTTATGTTCTGCTCGGTCATGGTGATATTTGCTCAGATTCACTCATTTAAGTTTGTCTTACCGGACAATGAGGATCTCTCTAAAGCCAGTACACACACAGTGTCTGTGGGGAGTCAGAACGGAACCTCTGTCCTATTTCCCATCAGGCCACTGGTCCTGGGGGAGATCCCCATCTCCTCTGTGGCCTCAGACGCCATCCGCAAGATGGTTCTGGTCAATGTACAGAACAGATGAAAAGTTTCATTTTACTTCAATAAACTTAGAGGTCAGCGAAAGCAATTTCTCTTTTCTCCTAATTGGAGTATCAATTGAAGTTGTTAGTTATTTCAGCTGATACATCTGTGACTCTAACACACAAATCTTGTTCTTGTTAAACTTCTTCAAAGGACCTCTCTCCGTCTCGCCTGGGTTGTATTACACGTCAATGTTTGTTTGTGTGTAATCATTTTTCATCCTTGTTGTTTTGGTAGGCTGAAGGACTTGAGCAATACTTTTCAAATACCATGTTTCTGGAGCCAGTTAGGTCAGAGGAAAGCCTTTCCAGAGACATGGCATTCACCTTCCCTGCAGCTGTTGTTGAGGGCAGTCAGAGAGCTCAAGTGACTGCAGTCGATATGTAAACACATCAAGCTTGACCTCTTCCACTCCACTCACAAGCTGGTGAACCCAAACTACATTCCCATGGTCTTATAACGAACATATTTATAACATATTTCACTTTTTATGAGCATTTTATTAGTGCCTTCCCTCCATAACATGGCTAAAAGTGAACATTCATTGGAAAAACTGACACAGAATGACAAGCAAAGCGTCAAACAAGTTGAATCATAGATTTCTTGTGAAAATAACGAAATTTGCAAACACTTCGTCTTTTTATGGTCAGCAGCCGTGTGGTTATTTTCTTACCCTTCTAGAAATGTAACACTAGTGGAACACTCTTTCACTCTAGTCAACCTATCAAAGAGCCGGCTGAGGTGTCGGAGCCCGACGAGCCATCTGAGGCATGACGTGGGATGGGAGCCTGCCGAGCCAAGGAAACCTCTCGAGCCAGCTAAGGCGTGGAAGCCCGATGAGCCAGCTAAGGCGTGGAAGCCCGATGAGCCAGCTAAGGTGTGGAAGCCCGATGAGCCAGCTGAGGCATGACGTGGGATGGGAGCCTGCCGAGCCAAGGAAACCTCTTGAGCCAGCTAAGGCGTGGAAGCCCGATGAGCCAGCTGAGGCATGACGTGGGATGGGAGCCTGCCGAGCCAAGGAAACCTCTCGAGCCAGCTAAGGCGTGGAAGCCCGATGAGCCAGCTAAGGCATGGAAGCCCGATGAGCCAGCTGAGGCATGACGTGGGATGGGAGCCTGCCGAGCCAAGGAAACCTCTCGAGTCAGCTAAGGCGTGGAAGCCCGATGAGCCAGCTAAGGCATGACGTGGGATGGGAGCCTGCCGAGCCAAGGAAACCTCTCGAGCCAGCTAAGGCGTGGAAGCCCGATGAGCCAGCTAAGGCATGGAAGCCCGATGAGCCAGCTGAGGCATGACGTGGGATGGGAGCCTGCCGAGCCAAGGAAACCTCTCGAGTCAGCTAAGGCGTGGAAGCCCGATGAGCCAGCTAAGGCATGACGTGGGATGGGAGCCTGCCGAGCCAAGAAACCTCTCGAGCCAGCCAGCGTGGAAGCCCGATGGCCAGCTGGCGTGGAAGCACGATGAGCCAGCTGAGGCATGACGTGGGATGGGAGCCTGCCGAGCCAAGGAAACCTCTCGAGCCAGCTAAGGCGTGGAAGCCCGATGAGCCAGCTAAGGCATGACGTGGGACGGGAGCCTGCCGAGCCAAGGAAACCTCTCGAGCCAGCTAAGGCGTTGAAGCCCGATGAGCCAGCTATGGCGTGGAAGCCCGATGAGCCAGCTGAGGCATGACGTGGGATGGGAGCCTGCCGAGCCAAGGAAACCTCTCGAGCCAGCTAAGGCGTGGAAGCCCGATGAGCCAGCTAAGGCGTGGAAGCCAGATGAGCCAGCTGAGGCATGACGTGGGATGGGAGCCTGCCGAGCCAAGGAAACCTCTCGAGTCAGCTAAGGCGTGGAAGCCCGATGAGCCAGCTAAGGCATGACGTGGGATGGGAGCCTGCCGAGCCAAGGAAACCTCTCGAGCCAGCTAAGGCGTGGAAGCCCGATGAGCCAGCTAAGGCGTGGAAGCACGATGAGCCAGCTGAGGCATGACGTGGGATGGGAGCCTGCCGAGCCAAGGAAACCTCTCGAGCCAGCTAAGGCGTGGAAGCCCGATGAGCCAGCTAAGGCATGACGTGGGACGGGAGCCTGCCGAGCCAAGGAAACCTCTCGAGCCAGCTAAGGCGTTGAAGCCCGATGAGCCAGCTATGGCGTGGAAGCCCGATGAGCCAGCTGAGGCATGACGTGGGATGGGAGCCTGCCGAGCCAAGGAAACCTCTCGAGCCAGCTAAGGCGTGGAAGCCCGATGAGCCAGCTAAGGCGTGGAAGCCAGATGAGCCAGCTGAGGCATGACGTGGGATGGGAGCTTGCCGAGCCAAGGAAACCTCTCGAGCCAGCTAAGGCGTGGAAGCCCGATGAGCCAGCTGAGGGATGACGTGGGATGGGAGCCTGCCGAGCCAAGGAAACCTCTCGAGCCAACTAAGGCGTGGAAGCCCGATGAGCCAGCTGAGGAACCCCCGGTTCCATCCGTGGTGACACCCAGACACCACAGTCACCACCGAGAACACAAACTCCCTGATGTTTCAAATAGTAGCGTCAGCATTCTGTAAGGACTGACGCTGGAGACGAGAAGCAAGTACAGGGAGTGAACATTTAATGAAACAACGGACATACAACAAAACAAGAACAGCATCTAGACAGGGGGAACACAACGACATGACGACAACAATGCTGACACGGGGAACCAACTGGGAAATAGATATAGAGGGGCAATCAACAAAGTGAAGGAGTCCAGGTGAGTCCAATGAGCGCTGATGCACATTTTTGATGGTGGCAGGTGTGCGTAATGATGGGCAGCCTGGTGCCCTCAAGCGCCAGAGAGGGGGAGCGGGAGCAAGCGTGACAGCTTTATTGGCATGGGAAACATATGTTTACATTGCCAAAGCAAGCGAAATGAACTAAAAAAACATTACACTCACAAAAGTTTCAAAAGAATAAAGACATTTCAAATGTCATATTATGTTCAAATACAAAAGGGAAAATACATATAAATATGGGTTGTATTTACAATGGTGTTTGTTCTTCAAATCTTGCTGCTGTGATGGCACACTGTGGTATTTCACCCAATAGATATGGGAGTTTATCAAAATTGGGTTTGTTTTCAAATTCTTCGTGGGTCTGTGTAATCTGAAATATGTGAAATATGGTCATCCATTTGGAAGGAGGTTAGGAAGTGCATCTCATTTTCCACTTCATTTTGTGGGCACTGTGCACATAGCCCGTCTTATCTTGAGAGCCAGGTCTGCCTATGGCGGCCTTTCTCAATAGCAAGGCTATGCTCACTGAGTCTATACACAATCAAAGCTTTCCTTAAGTTTGGGTCAGTCACAATGGCCAGGTATTCTGCAACTGTGTACTCTCTGTTTAGGACCAAATAGCATTCTGGTTTTGTTGATTCTTTTCAATGTGTCAAGTAATGATATTTTTGTTTTCTCATGATTTGGTTTGGTCTAATTGTGTTGCATGGAGGATATGGTGTGGTTAAGGAATGGATTCAGGTGTGTTCCTGAGAATGGAGTTAACTTCTTATGGCTGGGGGCAGTATTGAGTAGCTTGGATAAATAAGGTGCCCGGAGTAAACTGCTTGCTCCTCATTCCGTTGCTAATATATGCATAGTATTAGTATATTTGGATAGAAAACACTCTAAAGTTTCTAAAACTGTTTGAATGATATCTGTGAGTATAACAGAACTCATATGTCAGGCAAAAACCTGAAAAAGAGTCCAACCCGGAAGTGGGAAATCTGAGCTTGGTCGATTTTCAACTCAGCCCCTATTGAAGATACAGTGGGATATTGGTCATGTTGCACTTCCTAAGGCTTCCACTAGATATCAACCGTCTTTAGAAACTTGTTTGAAGTTTCTACTGTGAAGGGGGGCTGAATGAGAGGGGAATTAGTCAGAGGTCTGCCAACAGCCACAAGCTGGTCACACGCATTCACATGAGAGGTAGCTCCCGTTCCATTGCTTTTCTGAAGACAAAGGAATTCTCCGGTTGGAACATTATTGAAGAATTATGTTAGAAACATCCTAAAGATTGATTCTATACATCGTTTGACATGTTTCTACTGACAGTAACAGAACTTTTTGACATTTCGTCTGCAACTAGTGAACACACTTTGTGAGTTTTGATTTGTTTACCAAATGACATTATCGAACAAATCAAACATCTATTGTGTTACTGGGATTCCTGGGAGTGCATTCGGATGCAGATCATCAAATATAAGTGAATATTTATAATGTTATTTCTGACTTCTGTTGTCTGCACAATATGGCGGATATCTTTTTGGCTTGTTGGGTCTCTGAGCGCCGTACTCAGATTATTGCATGGTTTGCTTTTTCCATAAAGCTTTTTTGAAATCTGACACAGCGGTTGCAGTAAGGAGAAGTTTATTTATATTTCCATGTATAACACTTGTATTTTCATCAACATTTACAATGAGTATTTCTGTAAATTGATGTGGCTGTCTGCAAAATCACCGGATGTTTTTGGAACGACTGAACATAACGCGCCAATGTATACTGAGATTTTTTAAATATAAATATGAACTTTATCGAACAAAACATACATGTATTGTGTAACATGAAGTCCTATGAGCGTCATCTAATGAAGATAATCAAAGGTTAGTGATGAATTAATCTCTATTTCTGATTTTTGTGACTCCACTCTTTGGCTGGAAAAAATGGCTCTTTTTTTCTGCGCTGTCCTCAGATAATTGCATGGTGTACTTTCACCGTAAAGCCTTTTTGAAATCTGACAACGCAGCTGGATTAACAAGAAGTTAAGCTTTTAAATGATGTATGACACTTGTATTTTCATAAATGTTTAATATTACGACTTCTGTAGTTTGAATTTGGCGCTCTGCAACTTCACCAGATGTTGGCCAGGTGGGACGGTGGCGTCCCAATGATCCGTAAAAAGTTAAACAGGTCAACATTCACAAAGCCGTGGGGCCAGACAGATCACCAGGACGTATACTCAAAGCATGCGCAGACCAACTGGGAAGTATCTTCACTGACATTTTCAACCTCTCCCTGACTGAGTCTGTAATACCTACATGTTTCAAGCAGACCACCATAGTCCCGGTGCCCAAGGAAGTAAAGGTAACCTGCCTAAATGATTACCAACCCGTAGCACTCACGTGCTCACATGGCTCACATCACATCAACAGAATCATCCAGGATACCCTAGAGCTACTCCAACTCGCATACCGCGCTGACAGGTCCACAGATGACTACAGCTCAGCGTTCTACACCATAGTGTGCACGAAGCTCATCACTAAGCTAAGGACCCTGGGACTAAACACTTCCCTCTGCAACTGGATCCTGGTCTCTCTGACGGGCCTCCTCCAGGTGGTAATGGTAGGCAACAACACGCCTGCCATGCTGATCCTCAACACAGGGGCCACTCAGAGGTATGTACTTAGTCCACTTCCGTACTCCCTGTTCACCCACGACTGTGTGGCCAAACACGACTCCAACACCATCATTAAGTTTGTTGAAGGACACAACAGTGGTAGGCTTGATCACCGACAACGATGAGACAGCCTATAGGGAGGAGGTCAGAGAACTGGTAGTATGGTGCCAGGACAACACCCACACCCTTAGTGTGAGCAAGACAAAGGAGCTGATTGTGGACTACAGGAAAAGGCGGGCCGAACAGGCCCCCATTCTCATCGATGGGGCTGTAGTGGAGCAGGTCGAGAGTTTCAAGTTCATTGGTGTCCACATCATCAACAAACTATCATGGTCCAAACACACCAAGGCAGTTGTGAAGAGGGCAGGACAAATCATTTTCCCCCTCTGTAAACAGAAAAGATTTGGCATGGAACCCCAGATCCTCAAAGTTCTACATCTGCACCATCTAGAGCATTCTGGCCGGTTGCCTCACCGCCTGGTATGGCAACTGCTCTGCATCTGACCGTAAGGCGCTACAGAGGGTAGTGCTTATAGTCCATTACATCACTGGGGGAAAGCTTCTGCGATCCAGGACATGTATAATAGGTGGTGTCAGAGGAAAGCCCATAGAATTGTCAGAGACTCTAGTCACCCTAGTCAAAGACTGTTTTCTCTGCTACCGCATGGCGAGCGGTACCGGAGTGCCAAGTCTAGGACCAAAAGGCTCCTTAGCTTCTACCCACAAGTCATAAGACTCCTGAACAATTCATTGTGAGGACACCCCCGGACAGGGCCAAACAGGAAGGATATAACCCCACCCACTTTGCCAAAGCACAGCCCCCACACCACTAGAGGGATATCTTCAACCACCAACTTACCATCCTAAAACAAGGCCGAGTATAGCCCACAAAGATCTCCACCACGGCACAACCCAAGGGGGTCGCCAACCCAGATAGGAAGATCACATCAGTGACTCAACCCACTCAAATGACGCACCCCTCCTAGGGACGGTATGAAAGAGCCCCAGTAAGCCAGTGACTCAGCCCCTGTAATAGGGTTAGAGGCAGAGAATCCCAGTGGAAAGAGGGGAACCGGCCAGGCAGAGACAGCAAGGGCGGTTCGTTGCTCCAGAGCCTTTCCGTTCACCTTCCCACTCCTGGGCCAGACTACACTCAATCATATTTTTTATTTTATGTTTATTTCACCTTTATTTAACCAGGTAGGCTAGTTGAGAACAAGTTCTCATTTGCAACTGCGACCTGGCCAAGATAAAGCATAGCAGTGTGAACAGACAACACAGAGTTACACATGGAGTAAACAATTAACAAGTCAATAACACAGTAGAAAAAAAGGGGAGTCTATATACAATGTGTGCAAAAGGCATGAGGAGGTAGGCAAATAATTACAATTTTGCAGATTAACACGAGTGATAAATGACCAGATGGTCATGTACAGGTAGAGATATTGGTGTGCAAAAGAGCAGAAAAGTAAATAAATAAAAACAGTATGAGGATGAGGTAGGTGAAAATGTTTGGTCTATTTACCAATAGACTATGTACAGCTGCAGCGATCGGTTAGCTGCTCAGATAGCTGATGTTTGAAGTCGATGGCGGTTATGATATCGTTTAGTACCTTGAGTGTGGCTGAGGTGCACCCGTGACCGGCTCGGAAACCAGATTGCACAGCGGAGAAGGTACGGTGGGATTCGAGATGGTCAGTGACCTGTTTGTTGACTTGGCTTTCGAAGACCTTCGATAGGCAGGGCAGGATGGATATAGGTCTGTAACAGTTTGGGTCCAGGGTGTCTCCTCCTTTGAAGAGGGGGATGACTGCGGCAGCTTTCCAATCCTTGGGGATCTCAGAAGATATGAAAGAGAGGTTGAACAGGCTGGTAATAGGGGTTGCGACAATGGCGGCGGATAGTTTCAGAAATAGAGGGTCCAGATTGTCAAGCCCAGCTGATTTATACGGGTCCAGGTTTTGCAGCTCTTTCAGAACATCTGCTATCTGGATTTGGGTAAAGGAGAACCTGGAGAGGCTTGGGCGAGGAGCTGCGGGGGGAGCTGTTGGCCGAGGTTGGAGTAGCCAGGCGGAAGGCATGGCCAGCCGTTGAGAAATGCTTATTGAAGTTTTCGATAATCATGGATTTATCGGTGGTGACCGTGTTACCTAGCCTCAGTGCAGTGGGCAGCTGGGAGGAGGTGCTCTTGTTCTCCATGGACTTCAGTGTCCCAGAACTTTTTGGAGTTGGAGCTACAGGATGCAAACTTCTGCCTGAAGAAGCTGGCCTTTGCTTTCCTGACTGACTGCGTGTATTGGTTCCTGACTTCCCTGAACAGTTGCATATCGCGGGGACTATTCAATGCTATTGCAGTCTGCCACAGGATGTTTTTGTGCTGGTTGAGGGCAGTCAGGTCTGGAGTGAACCAAGGGCTGTATCTGTTCTTAGTTCTGCATTTTTTGAACGGAGCATGCTTATCTAAAATGGTGAGGAAGTTACTTTTAAAGAATGACCAGGCATCCTCAACTGACGGGATGAGGTCAATGTCCTTCCAGCATACCTGGGCCAGGTCGATTAGAAAGGCCTGCTCACAGAAGTGTTTTAGGGAGCGTTTGACAGTGATGAGGGATGGTCGTATGACTGCGGCTCCGTAGCGGACACAGGCAATGAGGCAGTGATCGCTGAGATCCTGGTTGAAGACAGCGGAGGTGTATTTGGAGGGCTAGTTGGTCAGGATGACGTCTATGATGGTGCCCTTGTTTACAGAGTTAGGGTTGTACCTGGTGGGTTCCTTGATGATTTGTGTGAGATTGAGGGAATCTAGCTTAGATTGTAGGACTGCCGGGGTGTTAAGCATATCCCAGTTTAGGTCACCTAACAGAACAAACTCTGAAGCTAGATGGGGGGCGATCAATTCACAAATGGTGTCCAGGGCACAGCTGGGAGCTGAGGGGGGTCTGTAGCAGGCGGCAACAGTGAGAGACTTATTTCTGGAGAGAGTAATTAGTAGTTCGAACTGTTTGGGTATGGACCTGCAAAGTATGACATTACTTTGCAGGCTATCTCTGCAGTAGACTGCAACTCCTCCCCCTTTGGCAGTTCTATCTTGACAGAAGATGTTATAGTTGGGTATGGAAATCTCAGAATTTTTGGTGGCCTTCCAGAGCCAGGATTCAGACACGGCAAGGACATCAGGGTTAGCAGAGTGTGCTAAAGCAGTGAGTAAAACAAACTTAGGGAGGAGGCTTCTGATGTTGACGTGCATGAAACCAAGGCTTTTTCGATCACAGAAGTCAACAAATGAGGGTGCCTGGGGACATGCAGGGCCTGGGTTTACCTCCACATCACCCGTGGAACAGAGAAGGAGTAGTATGAGGGTGCGGCTAAAGACTATCAAAACTGGTCGCCTAGAGCGTTGGGGACAGAGAATAAGAGGAGCAGGTTTCTGGGCATGGTAGAATATATTCAGGGCATAATGCGCAGACAGAGGTATGGTGGGGTGCAGGTACAGCGGAGGTAAGCCCAGGCACTGGGTGATGATGAGAGAGGTTGTATCTCTGGACATGCTGGTTGTAATGGGTGAGGTCACCGCATGTGTGGGAGGTGGGACAAAGGAGGTATCAGGGATATGAAGAGTGGAACTAGGGGCTCCATTGTGAACTAAAACAATGATAACTAACCTGAACAACAGTATACAAGGCATATTGACATTTGAGAGAGATATACAGCGAGGCATACAGTAATCACAGGTGTTGAATTGGGAAAGCTAGCTAAAACAGTTGGTGAGACAACAGCAGCTAATCAGCTCGCACAACAACAGCAGGTAAAATGGCATTGACTAGGCAATGGGGCCGACAGATAAAACAAACAAGCAGAATGGAGTACCGTGATTAATGGACAGTCCAGCGTGCATCAGCTATGTAGCCAAGAGATCAGTGTCCAGGGGGCAGCGGTGGATGGGGCAGGGAAGCTGGACTGGTGAGTGTTATCCAGGTTTTAAAAAACTAACAATGACTAAATAGCTTGTAGCTAGTTAGCTGGTTAGCTTCTGGAGGTTCTTGAGTGTGTTTTAAAAATAATAGCGATTCCGTATCACATTGGGTGAGGCAGGTTTCCGGAAGATATAAACAAATTAAAAATCAAAAAAAGATAGAAAGTAAATATGGGTCCAGTGAGTGTTTGGGACGAGGCGATTCAGACGGTTAGCAGGCCTGTGCTAACAAGCTAACAGTTCGTAGGCCGGGGCTAAACAAGGTAGCAGTTAGCGGACCGGAGCTAAACAAGCTAGCAGTTAGCAGGCCGAATTAGCAAGCAAGGAGATAGCAAGGGCGAGAGAGTTAGCCTTTGGGGGACGTCGCAATGGGGTGAGTCTGTTTATTCCTCTTCATGCGGTGACATCGATAGACCGGGCGTGGGCCCGGGTATTGTAGCCCAGGAGTATGCTACGGTGGTAGCACAGGTGCTCTGGCCGGCCTAGCTTCAAGCTAAGTGGGTGGAAACGCTAGCCAGGAGTAATCATCCGGGGTTGCGGTTTAGCTAGATAGCTAGTTGTGAAGATCCAGCTGAAAAATGTTCCGTTTGCGGTGGGAATCCGGGTATGAAAAATAAATAGGTCCGTTATGCTCTGGTTAGAGTCGCGTTGTTCGAACTGGCGAGAGCTTTCCGAGCTAAAGGTTAGCTGATGACCGGTTAGCTGAAGACCGCTAGCATAGCTGGTGGTTAGCTGGCTAGCTTCAGTTGAGGGGTTCCGGTTCCGAAGTAAATATAAATACTTTAGGAAAAATAGCTACATTGGGTGAGGCGGGTTGCAGGAGAGTATTTGGAAGCTTAGGTTTAGCATAATGTTTTTAAAGAGATATGCGAAGAAAAATATGTAAAAACGAAAAAGAAACGATATATACAAGGGACACGACACGACAGGATGACTTACTGCTACGCCATCTTGGAACAACCTCAACCTCCAACCTCCATATGACCCACTGAAGAGATGAGTCTTCAGTAAAGACTTAAAGGTTGAGACCGAGTTTGCGTCTCTCACATGGGTAGGCAGGCCATTCCATAAAAATGGAGCTCTATAGGACAGAGCCCTGCCTCCAGCTGTTTGCTTAGAAATTTTAGGGACAATTAGGAGGCCTGCGTCTTGTGACCGTAGCGTACGTGTAGGTATGTACGGCAGGACCAAATCAGAGAGATAGGTAGGAGCAAGCCCATGTAATGCTTTGTAGGTTAGCAGTAAAACCTTGAAATCAGCCCTTGCCTTAACAGGAAGTCAGTTTAGGGAGGCTAGCACTGGAGTAATATGATCACATTTGTTGATCAGGAATCTAGCAGCTGTATTTAGCACTAACTTAAGTTTATTTAATGCTTTATCTCGGTAGCCGGAAAGTAGAGCATTTTAGTAGTCTAACCGAGAAGTAACAAAAGCATGGATTCATTTTTCTGCATCATTTTTGGACAGAAAGTTTATGATTTTTGCAATGTTACGTAGATGGAAAAAACGCTGTCCTTGAAACAGTCTTGATATGTTCGTCAAAAGAGATCAGGGTCCAGAGTAATGCCGAGGTCCTTCACAGTTTTATTTGAGACGACTGTACAGACATCAATATTAATTGTCAGATTCAACAGAAGATATCTTTGTTTCTTGGGACCTAGCACAAGTATCTCTGTTTCGTCCGAGTTTAAAAGTAGAACGTTTGCAGCCATCCACTTCCTTATGTCTGAAACACAGGCTTCTAGCGAGGGCAATTTTGGGGCTTCACCATGTTTCATTGAAATGTACAGCTGTGTGTCATCCGCATAGCAGTGAAAGTTAACATTATGTTATCGAATGACATCCACAAGAGGTAAAAAATATAGTGAAAACAATAGGGGTCCTTAAACGGAACATTGAACATTTGTCAGAGGACAAACCATTCACAGAGACAAACTGATATCTTTCCGACAGATAAGATCTAAACCAGGCCAGAACTTGTCCGTGTAGACCAATTTGGGTTTCCAATCTCTACAAAAGAATGTGGTGATCGATGGTATCAAAAGCAGCACTAAGGTCTAGGAGCACGAGGACAGATGCAGAGCCTCGGTCTGACGCCATTAAAAGGTAATTTACCACCTTCACAGGTGCAGTCTCAATGCTATGATGGGGTTTAAAACAAGACTGAAGCATTTCGTATACATTGTTTGTCTTCTGGAAGGCAGTGAGTTGCAACAGCCTTTTCTAAAAATGTTGAGAGGAATGGAAGATTCGATATAGGCTGATAGTTTTTATATTTTCTGGGACTTTTTGGCTTTTTCAAGAGAGGATTTATTACTGCTACTTTTAGTGAGTTTGGTACACATCCGGTGGATAGAGAGCCGTTTATTATGAGGGCCAAGCACAGGAAGCAGCTCTTTCACTAGTTCAGTTGGAATAGGGTCCAGTATGCAGCTTGAAGGTTTAGAGGGCATGATTATTTTCATCATTGTGTCAAGAGATATAGTACTAAAACACTTGAGTGTCTCTCTTGATCCTAGGTCCTGGCAGAGTTGTGCAGACTCAGGACAACTAAGCTTTGAAGGAATACGCAGATTTAAAGAGGAGTCCGTAACTTTCTTTCTAATAATCATGATCTTTTCCTCAAAGAAGTTCATTAATTTATTACTGCTGAAGTGAAATCCATCCTCGCTTGGGGAATGCTGCTTTTTAGTTAGCTTTGCAACAGTATCAAAAAGAAATTTCGTATTGTTCTTATTTTCCTCAATTAAGTTGGAAAAATAGGATGATCGAGCAGTAGTAAGGGCTCTTCGATACTGCAAGGTACTGTCTTTCCAAGCTAGTCGGAAGACTTCCAGTTTGGTGTGGCGCCATTTCCGATCCAATTTTCTGGAAGCTTGCTTCAGAGCTCGGGTATTTTCTGTATACCAGGGAGCTAGTTTCTTATGAGAAATGTATTGTGCAAGGTTAAATTGAGTTCCTCAGTTAGATGGTTAACTGATTTTTGCCCTCTGACATCCTTGGGTAGGGAGAGGGAGTCTGGAAGGGCATCAAGGAATCTTTGTGTTGTCTGTGAATTTATAACTTTTGATGCTCCTTGGTTGGGGTCTGAGCAGATTATTTGTTGCAATTGCAAACATTAAAAAAAGGTGGTCCAATAGTCCAGGATTATGAGGAAAAACATTAAGATCCACAACATTTATTCTATGGGACAAAATTAGGTCCAGAGTATGACTGTGACAGTGAGTAGGTCCAGAGACATGTTTAACAAAACCCGAGTCGATGATGGCTCCGAAAGCCTTTTGGAGTGGGTCTGTGGCCTTTTCCACGTGAATATTAAAGTCACCAAAAATTTGAATATTATCTGCTATGACTACAAGGTCCGATAGGAATTCAAGGAACTCAGTGAGGAACGCTGTATATGGCCCAGGAGGCCTGTAAACAGTAGCTATAAAAAGTTATTGAGTATGCTGCATAGATTTCATGACTAGAAGCTCAAAAGACGATAATGTCAGGGTGTTTTTTGTAAATTGAAATTTGCTATCGTAAATGTTAGCAACACCTCTGACTTTGCGAGATCCACGGGGGACGTGGTCACTAGTGTAACCAGGAGGTGAGGCCTCATTTAACACAGTAAATTCATCAGGCTTAAGCCATGTTTCAGTCAGGGCAATCACATCAATATTATGATCAGTGATTAGTTCATTGACTATAACTGCCTTTGAAGTAAGGGATCTAACATTAAGTAGCCTGTTTTGAGATGTGAGGTATCATGATCTCTTTCAATAATGACAGGAATGGAGGAGGTCTTTATCCCAGTGAGATTGCTAAGGCGATGGATGAGATGGATGCTCCCAGCTCCTCCTCCTTTGGTTGGGAAAGACAGAGCAGTGAAGCCAAGTCTGCGGCTGTCAGATAGGCGGGTGACCTCTGTGGTGGGGAGATGCGGGAGCGGACTGTGGAGTTTTATATTGAGTTGTTGTAGGGCAAAACTGTGTGATCCTATGTGTTATTTAGGTTTTGTTTGCAGAACTCCCTAAACTCTCTCTGGCACAGAGGGATGAAATGGACATTCCCCTGTTGTCCCATGAAGTGGCAGAAGCCATAACCCAGATGTCCCCGGCCATGCACTGGGGGTCGATGGACTTTAATTTAAAAGAAATTGGGGAATAATTGAACTGGACTTCGTTTGTGTGTTGCGTCGGGGTAGGAGAGTTGCCGATGAGCTGCGGTCAGGCAACTCTGACTCTCCTGCCAAAAAGGGGACTTAAGAACTGGAGGCCTGTGGCATTGCTCTGGGAGGGCTGTAAGATATTTGCCAAGTTCCTCGCCAACAGACTGAAGTCCCATCTGGACTCTGTAGTGCACAAGGACCAGACATATTGTTTACCGGGACGCTCAATCACGGACAACTTGTTCTTAATCAGGGACATGTTGGGCTTGTAAAGGTTTTCTAATGTGAACTTTGGTCTGGTCTCTTAAACCAAGAGAAGGCTTTTGATAGAGTGGACCATAAGCATCTGTTTAAATGTGATGTTTGGCTTGTGTGAAGATGTATGCTCGGGTGTTATGTATGGTAAAGGTGGGAGGGGGTCTCAGTAGGCCATTCTGGGTGAGGTGGGGCATTAGACAAGGATTCCCTCTGTCGGGGCAGTTATATACACTAGCCATTGAGCCTTTTCTGGTCCTCCGATACAGGAAACTGCAGGGAGTGTGCTGGACATGTATGGGCGTGTTGACAGTGTCGGCATATGCAGATGACATTTTTGTGATGGGCAGGATATGCAGGAACTTGAGACTCATCTGAAGGTGTATGAGGGAGCTTCGTCAGCTAAGGTATTCTGGGGCAAGAGCAAAGCTTTTATGTGGAGCATGGAGAGATAGGTCCCCCCTCTGCTTCCAGGGGGTTTGCAGTGGGGTTGTGAAGGGCTTAATATAATTTTTGGTGTATCTGGGCTTGGAAAGGTGGGTCAGTAAGAACTGGGAGGGGATGTCAGCTGTTCCTCATGAAGCTGGAGAGGCTGAGGACAGCAGGTCTCTCTGATTTTTACTCTGCGGTGCTGAGGGCCTGGCAGCTGCTCACACTAGAAGGGGGTGTGGAGCCTCGGCTGGGTCTTCCACAATCCAGCCATCCTTTTGAGATCAGTTTAGTTGGCCACCCTGCAGAACCAACTGATGGCAGCAGGTTTACTAAGGCTGGGTGACCTGTGGCTACTGGGGGAGGAGGGTGGAAATGTCCTGGCACAACAAACAGGACTAACATCCCTTAGGCTGCTGGAGAGATTCCCGGGGGAAGTCCAGGAGACTCTTTCTGAGCCTTTAAGAGGGGTCTTTGAGTGACCAAAGGGGAGGGGCCACCAATGTTTCCGCCACTGAAGGTGACAGCAGAGACTGGGGACTGGCAAGGGGGTGTTGGAGGTCTTGTTTGACTTCAACACTCCGAGCCTGGGGGAGTTTGAGGGGGTGGGAGCTAAAGCCCATTACAACCTCTGCATTAAGGTGTGGAACATTAGGAGCCTAACAGGAGCGAAGGCACATCAGTGGTTATTGTGATGTGTGGTGTTGTTTTGTATTGTGGGATAGAGGGCAAGGTGAGTATGCAGCAGAGGGGATGTTTGTTTTTAAACGGGGTGGCGGTGGTGGTGGTGGTGGTGGTGAGGTTTTAATGAAGTGAGGATGTATCATAGTCTCTCTCTCTCGCTCTCTGTCGTTCTCTTTCTATTCTGTCTTTTGTTTTCTCTGTATAAAGGTGACATCCCTTAGACCATCCATCACTGGCCTGTGGTCCCTTATCGATATGCCTTATGGCGGTGAGGAGCAGAACATGATCCACTTGTTCCCCAACATCTGTTATTCAGTATCTGACTGTGTCTGGACAAGTCGACTATAATATCTTGAGTAAAGCAACATCTTACATTATATTCATACCAACATAGCGGAAAATCTGTATTATATAGCCTAATAGTTCATTAAATTATACATTACATATACAGTGGACAAAGTATTGAGATAAACTTTTGTTATTGACCAAATACTTATTTTCCACCATAATTTGCAAATAAATTAATTTAAAATCCTACAATGCAAGCGTGGTTGGGGGCCCAGCAGGGAGATGATGGGGCCTTCATGGAGCATCCACACTGAGCTTCAGGGAGGCCTGGATGGTCCCATATCTCTCACAACCTACGTCCTCATGGTGCTGTTGGAGGATGACAGTTAAAAGGTGGGAGTAATACTACAATACAGTATGTGCCTTGGCCTTTGGTTTTCCAAGTCTGTTAAATCTCTGTGGTTGACCTTTATTTTGTTTCTATTATTCAGAACATGTATGCGAGCCAAGTTTCCATAGCAACAGCATGTGCCTGGCCGCATACACTCTGGCCCTGGCCAACAGTGAGACCGCAGACCGAGCACTGACACAGCTGATGGGATGAGCAGAGATGAGGGGTAAACACTTGGGGAGTTGGATGGGGATGGATGAGACACCCCTGTTCTAAGGTGCTGCATATCTAAAAGCATTTAGGGGCAGCATTTGGAATTTTGGATGAAAAGCATGCCCAAATTCAACTGCCTGCTACTCATCTCCAGAAGATAAGATATGCATATTATTAGTAGATTTGGATAGACAACACTCTGAAGTTTCTAAAACTGTTTGAATCATGTCTGTGAGTATAACAGAACTTGTAGCAGGCGAAACCCTGAGGACAACCCATTCAGAATTTGTTGTTTCATTGGGAATCCAGATTTATAAGGGACTTGCTTGCAGTTCCTACTGCTTCCACTGGATGTCACCAGTCTTTAGAAATTGGTTGAGGTTATTCCTTTGTGTAATGAAGAAGTACGGCCGTCTTGAACGAGGGTCACTTCATGTGTACTGTTAGATAGAGGCGCATGACCAGAAAGCATGCTTCAGTTTGTTTTCTTCCTGCATTGAACACAGATCATCCCGTCTTAAATTGTTTCTATTATTTAATTTTTTTAAATACCTAAAGTTGTATTACAAAGTAGTTTGAAATGTTTTGGTAAAGTTTACAGGTAACTTTTGAGATATTTTGTAGTCACGTTACGCTAGTTGGAACCGGTGTTTTTCTGGATCAAACGCGCCAAATAAATTGACATTTTGGATGTATATGGACGGAATTAATCGAACAAAAGGACCATTTGTGATGTTTATGGGACATATTGGAGTGCCAACAGAAGAAGCTCGTCAAAGGTAATGCAAGATTTATATTTTTATTTCTGCATTTTGTGTTGCGCCTGCAGGGTTGAAATATGTTTTCTCTCTTTTGTTTACAGAGGTGCTATCCTCAGATAATAGCATTGTTTGCTTTTGCCGAAAAGCCTTTTTGAAATCTGACATGTTGGCTGGATTCACAACATGTTTAGCTTTAATTTGGTATCTTACATGTGCGATTTCATGAAAGTTAGATTTTTATCTGAATTTATTTTAATTTGGCGCTCTGCATTTTCTCTGGCTTTTGGCCAAGTGGGATGCTATCGTCCCACATATCCCAGAGAGGTTTTAAAGAGGACTCACTAGAAAACACAAAATTGTTATTTGTTGATGAAACTTTCTTGATTTCTGCATGTCAGTCTGTTAGAAAAATAGTTATTCTACGTACAGTGCAAGCCTTGTTTCCCAGATGATGTTGTTGAGTCGTGCCAGCCGTGCTCCGCAGACATAGAAATGGCTACCTACCTGCTGCTCTTCCCCTGCAAGCTTTCTTGGGTGGTGGAGGGCTTTGGCCTCATGAAGTGGCTCAGCCAGCAGAGGAACCACCTGGGAGGATACGGCTCCACACAGGTAAGGAAGGGTCATCTCTGATCCCAGATCATCAGGCTGGGTCAGAACATATGCATTTCAAGGGTCAGTGTGGATCAGTGTCTGAACCCAGATCATTTAGGCTGGGTCAGAATAGAAGCATTTCAAGGGTCAATCTATGATTCCAGATCAGATAGGTTGGCTCAGAACATACTGCTTTCCAGTTTCACTGAATAGAATCAAAAGGAACATTCACAAAGCCCAAAAGAACAAGCCTCTAGTCTAGAGTCTATGGAGCCTGTTGTGTCAGTAACACGGAATGAAATTAAGTCCATCAAGTACTGTGAGTCAAGTTGATCAAATGTACGGAAATAACTTGAAATCCCACCGCGGATAGAGTTAGGGTATAAAAACATTGTAGGGACCCAAGGGCTTACAAGAGAGGCTCAGTGAAGGTAGGATTTAGGATCAACAGCCTGTATTGAGCTGGCCCGCAGCAGCCTCAAAAGCTGGATGGAGTAAAACAACCAAGAGGGAGGAGGAACAGCTGCTTTGTCTGTGGCACATTGTAAGGGGACTGACTGTATGTGGCTGGTTGGGCATATGCAGAACAGAATTCTGAGCAGTCCCAGTCTGCACTCAGACACACAAACAACATCCAAAGCAAAACCATATATTGGTTTCATTCTGTGGGAATTGGCATTTATTAAAACATTTTGAAATGGAGTCGAGCTGCTTTATCCTTTATCTCCGCAGGACATAGTGAAGGCTCTGCAGGCCTTGTCTGAGTATGCAGTCTACAATGGGTCTCACCTCATAAATCCCCACATTTACAGTCAACAGCGGACCTTCAACCATAGTGGCCAACTTCCACTCTAGCTACATCAACTCTCTGCTATACCAGAGCCAAGAGGTAAAATTCGAAGATCCCCATTCAAATAAAATGATCAAGCAATAAAGAACGAAGCAGTGCATGATTCTTCAGGTTTGGCTTCATCTCAGTGATGATGTTGCAACTGATTGTTGTGGTTTTAGATCGAGACAGGCAGAGAGGACCGCTTACAGGTTATTCTGTCCAGGGCCAAGGATTCGACCTGTTTCAGAATCCAGTATGTGTTGAGTGACTTAAATCACAGTCCTCATGTCTGCCTGCCAAAGATTTCCATCAATTTCAATAATGAAAACATGTCAAACACAGCCCCTTGTGTCATACCAATGACTAACCTCATATCAAAACAGTAAAAATGGTGGCTTTGGAGTGTTGTTTAAGTAATCCTATCTCATCGTTAACACTTCTGATTGTGTCCCAGGGAGTTATTAATGGTGGAGCCTCCTGCTGTAAAGCGTTAATCGGCCTGTCTCGGTCTCATTCTTTGATGAAACGTTCACATCTTGAGTTGTTTTCATCCCTGTAAATGGGCTGCAACAAATCAGTCCCTTTGAAGAAAGCGTACTGTCTGTCAGTTAAACATTGAAAATAAACTTGGCAGTAAATTGTGTTGATCTTTCTCCTTTATTTGTATTGCTCAATCTCTCTCTCTCTCTTTACAATTCAGAGGGCAGAAGGTTGTCACCGAGAGACACCACACAGGAGGCGTTTGATTTACATGTATAGTTGTTTGACACTGACATGTATTACGTCCACCTTTATCTGCATCAGGTAAGGCTTAGGGTCTGGCTTGGCAACACACATTTACAGCTTCAAAATGAAAAACCAAAAAAGAAAACTTGGCTTTCCAATAGCCTGCTGTTTAAATAAGATAGATATTGGAAAGGCCACAAGGTCTGGCATGTCAGGATGAAATAAAAGGTTTAGTACCTACTGTGTTTTATATAGCTATTCCCATATTGCTCTCTTGCAGTCTGTTGGAGGCCCAGGTCATCAACTAGACTAGCATGGCCATTCTGGAGGTGGGCATTCTCAATGGCTTCATTCTGGCTCAGGCTGGGATCGAGACCAACAACGTGGTTAGGTGAGTGGAGACAACTCTGGGGAATGTCATCCTCTACCTGGACTCTAAAAGTGTAACTATACAGATGTAGGATCTTAATTTGATCACTCTGTTGTCACTGATAATTTTGCATAATGCAGAAATGCATAAATTCACAATGAAACAACACTAACACATGGTTATATTATATTAACAATATTACACTTTTCCTCTGTGTGGCACTGGATGTCTCTGTGTGGTCCTGGATGTCTCTGTGTGCTCCTGGATGTCTCCGTGTGCTCCTGGATGTCTCTGTGTGCTCCTGGATGTCTCTGTGTGCTCCTGGATGTCTCTGTGTGGTCCTGGATGTCTCTGTGTGCTACTGGATGTCTCTGTGTGGTACTGGATGTCTCTGTGTGGTCCTGGATGTCTCTGTGTGGTCCTGGATGTCTCTGTGTGCTCCTGGATGTCTCTGTGTGGTACTGGATGTCTCTGTGTGGTCCTGGATGTCTCTGTGTGGTCCTGGATGTCTCTGTGTGCTCCTGGATGTCTCTGTGTGCTACTGGATGTCTCTGTGTGGTCCTGAATGTATCTGTGTGGTCCTGGATGTCTCTGAATACAACTTTCCCAAAACGGATCCTTTGTTCGGACCTCAACTAGAGGTCGCCGGATTAATCGGGATGGCCGATTAATTTGGGCCGATTTCAAGTTTTCATAACAATCGGAAATCGGTATATTTGGGCGCCGATTTATTTATTTATTTTTATACCTTTATTTAACTAGGCAAGTCAGTTAAGAACACATTATTATTTTTAATGATGTCCTAAGAACAGTGGGTTAACAGCCTTGTTCAGGGGCAGAACAACAGATTTTCACCTTGTCAGCTCAGGGGATGCAATCTTGCAACCGTACAGTTAACTAGTCCAACGCTCTAACCATTGCACTCCATGAGGAGCCTGCCTGTTACGCAAATGCAGTAGAAGCCAAGGTAAATTTCTAGCTAGCATTAAACTTATCTTATAAAAAAAACAATCAATCATAATCACTAGTTATAACTACTAATCCAGGCAATATTAACCAGGTGAAATTGTGTAATTTCTCTTGCGTTCATTGCACGCAGAGTCAGGGTATATGCAACAGTTTGGGCTGCCTGGCTCATTGCGAACTAATTTTCCCAAATTTGACGTAATTATGACATTGAAGGTTGTGCAATGTAACAAGAATATTTAGACTTAGGGATGCCACCCGTTAGATAAAATACCGAACGGTTCCGTATTTCACTGAAATAATAAACGTTTTGTTTTTGAAATGATAGTTTTTGGATTCGACCATATTAATGACCTAAGGCCCGTATTTCTGTGTGTTATTATGTTATAATTAAGTCTGATTTGATAGAGCAGTCTGACTGAGCAGCAGCAGGCTTGTAATCATTCATTCAAACAGCACTTTCGTGCGTTTTGCCAGCAGCTCTTCGCAAGCACAGCGCTGTTTATGACTTCAAGCCTATCAGCCTAATGGCTGGTGTAACCAATGTGAAATGGCTAGCTAGTTAGCTGGGTGTGTGCTAATACCGTTTCAAACGTCACTTGCTTTTAGATTTGGAGTAGTTCTTGCGCCTCAAGGGCTGCGGCTTTTGTGGAGCGATGAGTAACGCTGCTTCGAGTGTGGCTGTGTCAATGTGTTCCTTGTTCAGCCCAGGTAGGAGTGAGGAGAGGGACGGAAGCTATACTGTTACACTGGCAATACTATAGTGCCTATAAGAACATCCAATAGTCAAAGGTATATAAAATACAAATGGTATAGAGAGAAATAGTCCTATAAATACTATATTAACTACAACCTAAAACCTCTTACCTTGGAATGTTGAAGTCTCATGTCAAAAGGAACCACCAACTTTCATATGTTCTGAGCAAAGAACTTAAACGTCAGCTTTTTTACATGGCACATATATTTTACATGGCATACATTTTTACATGGCACACATTTTTACATGGCACATATTACTTTCTTTTCAAACACTTTGTTTTTGCATTATTTATACCAAATTGAACACGTTTCATTATTTATTTGAGGCTAAATTGATTTTATTGATGTATTATATTAAGTTCAAATAAGTGTTCATTCAATGTTGTTGTAATTGTCATTATTACAAATAAAACGTTTCTTTTTTAAAATCGTCCGATTAATCGGTATCGGCTTTTTGGTCCCCCAATAATCGGTATCGTATCGGCGCTGAAAAATTATAATCGGTCGACCTCTAACCTCAACTCTGGACATGGGATCTTATCCCAGAGGCCGACCCAAACTAACGAGGTCACTGCAGGAGAGGCAGACGGAGGGGCCTACTGGTCAGACTTAGAAGGCGAGCACACCATCCACCGCTTCCGAGCATATTACTCGCCAATGTTCAATCGCCAGACAATAAGGTGGATGAAATTAGGGCACGACTTGCCTTCCAGAGAGACATCAGAGATTGTAACATGGAAACATGGCTCACTCAGGATATGTTGTCAGTCGATACAGCCACCCGGTTTCTTCACGCATCGCGCCAACAGAAACATCTCTCTGGTAAGAAGAAGGGCGGGGGTGTATGCCTTAAGATTAACGACTCATGGTGTAATCATGAAAACATACAGGAACTCAAGTCCTTTTGTTCACCTGACCTGGAATTCCTTACAATCAAATGCCAACCGATTATCGAGCAAGAGAATTCTCTTCGATTATAGTCACAGCCATGCATACCCTCCCAAGCAGATACCTCGACGGCCCTGAAAAAAAATCACTGGACTCTATGTACACTGGAAACCATATATCCCGAGGTTGCATTTATTTTAGCTGAGGATTTTAACAAAGCTAACCTGAGATCAAGACTTCCTAAAGTCTATCAGCATATCGACTGCATGACACAAGCTGGTAGCATTCTGGACCATAGCTACTCTAACTTCTGTGATGCATTCAAACCCTCCACCGCCTTCAGCAAATCTGACCATGGCTCCATTTTGTTGCTCTCAGCCTAAAGACAAAAGCTAAAACAAGAAATGCCCGTGCTCAGGTCTAGCCAAAGCCGGTCTGACCAATCAGATTACACGCTTCAAGATTGCTCCGATCACATGGACTGGGATATGTTCAGACAACAACATTGATGTATACATTGACTCTGTGAGTGAGTTTATTAGCATGTGCATCGGTGATGTTGTACCGACTGTGACTATTAAAACCTTCCCTAACCAGAAACCGTGGATTGATGGCAGCATTCGCTCAAAACTGAAAGCGCAAACCACCGCTTTTAATCATGGCAAGGCAACTGGAAACATGACCGAATACAAACAGTGTAGCTATTCCCTCCGCAAGGCAATCAAACAAGCAAAGCGTCAGTATAGAGACAAAGTAGAGTCGCAAATCAATGGCTCAAACACAAGACCTATGTGGCAGGGTCTATAGTCAATCACGGGTTACAAAATGAAAACCAGCCCCATTCCGGACATCGACGTCTTTCTCCCAGACAAATTAAACAACTTCTTTGCTCACTTTGAGGACAATACAGTGCCACTAACACGGCCCGCTACCAAAGTCTGTGGGCTCTCCTTCACAGTGGCCAATGTGAGTAAAACATTTAAATGTGTTAATTCCCGCAAGGCTGCAGGCCCAGACGGCATCCCTAGCCGCATCCTCAGAGCATGCGCAGACCAGCTGGCTGGTTTGTTTACGGACATATTCAATCAATCCCTATCCCAGTCTGCTGTGCCCACATGCTTCAAGATGTCCACCACTATCGCCCGTAGCACTCAATTCTGTCATCATTAAGTGCTTTGAGAGACTAGTCAAGGATCATATCACCTCCACCCTACTTGATACCCCAGACCCACTCCAATTTGCTTACTGCCCAAATAGGTCCACAGACGACGCAATTGCCATCACACTGCACACTGCCCTATCCCATCTGGACAAGAGGAATACCTATGTAAGAATGCTGTTCATTGACTCAGCATTTAACAGCATCCTCCAAACTCATCATTAAGCTCGAGACCCTAGGTCTCGATCCCGTCTCTGCAACTGGGTCCTGGACATTCTGCCGGGCCGCCCCCAGGTGGTGAGGGTAGGAAACATCTTCACCCCGCTGATCCTCAACACTCGGGCCCCACAAGGGTGCGTTCTCAGTCCTCTCCTGTACTCCATGTTTACCCATGACCGCGTGGACATTGCACACCTCCAACTCAATCGCCAAGTTTGCAGACGACACTACAGTAGTAGGCTTAATTACCAACAACAACGAGATGGCCTATAAGGAGGAGGTGAGGGACCTCGAAGTGTACTGTCATAATAATAACCTCTCACTCAACGTCAACAAAACAAAGGAGATGATCGTGGACTTCAGGAAACAGCAGAGGGAGCACCACCCCACCCACATCGATGGGACCGCAGTGGAGAAGGTGGAAAGTTTTAAGTTCCTCGGCATACACATCACGGACAAACTGAAATGGTCCACCCACACAGGCAGCATGGTGAAGAACGCTATTGCGGTCTGCACCATCACCGGGGGCATACTACCTGCCCTCCAGGAGACCTAGAGCACCCGATGTCACAGGAAGGCCAAAAAGAGGACAACAACCACCTGAGCCACTGCCTGTTCACCCAGAAGGCGAAGAAATGTAAAGTGACTAGTGATACCTTTATTAAAACCATTTAATAAATGTATTTAAGTGGCCAGAGATTTGAGTCTGTATGTTGGCAGCAGCCACTCTGTCACTGATGGCTGTTTAACAGTCTGATGGCCTTGAGATAGAAGCTGTCTCTCGGTCCCAGCTTTGATGCACCTGTACTAACGCCACTTTAATAGTCTACACATCCTACATTACTCATCTCATATGTTTATACTGTATTCTGTACCATCTACTGCATCTTGCCTATGCCGTACAGCCATTACTCATCCATTTATATGTACATATTCTTATTCATCCCTTTGCATTTGTGTGTATAAGGTAGTCATTGTGAATTTGTTAGATTACTTGTTAGATATTACTGCACTGTCGGAACTAGAGGTACAAGCATTTCGCTATATTCACATTAACATCTGCTAACCATGTGTATGTGACCAATGAAATTGTATTTGATTAAGGTTGCAAACGTCAAGGATGCAACGGTTCTCATCTGACTACTTCAAGACCCACCCGTAAAACAATACTTAAGTTTCAACACACATTCAAAAGGAGGCATGAAAGTACTTGGTGGACTTGATTTGATAAACAAATTGTTTACTTTCTTGAGCGGAAGACGGTGAGGACATACCAGTCCAATTGGAGGTATGACATGGACGCCTGGTCATTCTGTGGGGAAGACTGCCGCCAGTGTGGGGGACAGGGGGCCTATATGTCTGGCAGTGTGTCAGTCTCCCACCATCATTACCATGTGGCCACTCTCGCCTGTGCTCTCTTGGTCCTCCTGGCCTGCAGCTTTTAAAAGATATCTGTATAGACTTGTTGTGTAATAATAAGGAAGTGTAAACTGTGATTTTACTGAATAGGTTGGGGAAGTGTGGGGTATTGAATAGGTTGGGGAAGTGTAGGGTATTGAATAGGTTGGGGAAGTATTGAATAGGTTGGGGAAGTGTGGGGTATTGAATAGGTTGGGGAAGTATTGAATAGGTTGGGGAAGTGTGGGGTATTGAATAGGTTGGGGAAGTATTGAATAGGTTGGGGAAGTGAGGCGTATTGAATAGGTTGGGGAAGTGTGGGGTATTGAATAGGTTGGGGAAGTATTGAATAGGTTGGGGAAGTGAGGCGTATTGAATAGGTTGGGGAAGTGTGGGGTATTGAATAGGTTGGGGAAGTATTGAATAGGTTGGGGAAGTGTAGGGTATTGAATATGTTGGGGAAGTGTGGGGTATTGAATAGGTTGGGGAAGTGTGGGGTATTGAATAGGTTAGAGAAGTGAGGAGTATTGAATAGGTTGGGGAAGTGTGGGGTATTGAATAGGTTGGGGAAGTGTGGGGTATTGAATAGGCTGGGGAAGTGTGGGGTATTGAATAGGCCGGGGAAGTGTGGGGTATTGAATAGGCTGGGGAAGTGTGGGGTATTGAATAGGTTGGGGAAGGGTGGGGTATTGAATAGGTTGGGGAAGTGTGGGGTATTGAATAGGCTGGGGAAGTGAGGAGTATTGAATAGGTTGGGGAAATGTGGGGTATTGAATAGGTTGGGGAAGTGAGGCGTATTGAATCGGTTGGGGAAGTGTGGGGTATTGAATAGGTTGGGGAAGTGAGGAGTATTGAATAGGTTGGGGAAGTGAGGCGTATTGAATAGCTTGGGGAAGTGTAGGGTATTGAATATGTTGGGGAAGTGTGGGGTATTAAATAGGTTGGGGAAGTATTGAATAGGTTGGGGAAGTGAGGCGTATTGAATAGGTTGGGGAAGTGTGGGGAATTGAATAGGTTGGGGAAGTATTGAATAGGTTGGGGAAGTGTGGGGTATTGAATAGGTTGGGGAAGTGTGGGGTATTGAATAGGTTGGGGAAGTGTGGGGTATTGAATAGGTTGGAGAAGTGAGGAGTATTGAATAGGTTGGGGAAGTGTGGGGTATTGAATAGGTTGGGGAAGTGTAGGGTATTGAATAGGTTGGGGAAGTGTGGGGTATTAAATAGGTTGGGGAAGTGTGGGGTATTTAATAGGCTGGGGAAGTGAGGCGTATTGAATAGGTCGGAAGTGTGGGGTATTGAATGGGTTGGGGAAGTGTGGGGTATTGAATGGGTTGGGGAAGTGAGGCGTATTGAATAGGTTGGGGAAGTATTGAATAGGTTGGGGAAGTGAGGCGTATTGAATAGGTTGGGGAAGTGTGGGGTATTGAATAGGTTGGGGAAGTATTGAATAGGTTGGGGAAGTGAGGAGTATTGAATAGGTTGGGGAAATGTGGGGTACTGAATAGGTTGGGGAAGTGTGGGGTATTGAATAGGTTGGGGAAGTGTGGGGTATTGAATAGGTTGGGGAAGTGAGGAGTATTGAATAGGTTGGGGAAGTGTCGGGTATTGAATAGTTTGGGGAAGTGTGGGGTATTGAATAGGTTGGGGAAGTGTGGGGTATTGAATTGGCTGGGGAAGTGTGGGGTATTGAATTGGCTGGGGAAGTGTGGGGTATTGAATAGGCTGGGGAAGTGTGGGGTATTGAATAGGTTGGGGAAGTGTGGGGTATTGAATTGGTTGGGGAATTGTGGGGGAGAAGTGATGGGTATTGGATAGGTGTGGGGTATTGAATAGGTTGGGGAAGTGTGGGGTATTGAATAGGTTGGGGAAGTGTGGGGTATTGAATAGGCTGGGGAAGTGTGGGGTATTGAATAGGCTGGGGAAGTGTGGGGTATTGAATAGGTTGGGGAAGTGTGGGGTATTGAATTGGTTGGGGAAGTGAGGGGGAGAAGTGATGGGTATTGGATAGGTTGGGGAAGTGAGGGGTATTGGATAGGTTGGGGTATTGAATAGGTTTGGGTATTGAATAGGTTGGGGTATTGAATAGGTTGGGGAAGTGAGGGGGAGAAGTGATGGGTATTGGATAGGTTGGGGAAGTGAGGGGTATTGGATAGGTTGTGGAAGTGCGGGATATTGAATAGGTTGGGGAAGCGTGGGGGGAAGTGATGATGGGTATTGAATAGGTCGGGGAAGTGTGTGTTTTATTCAATCTTGCTCTGCAGAATGTTTTTTCACAGTCATGTACTGGAATTTTAAATTTTACTTTTTAAGTGAAATATAAATATATGTTTACCAGAGGGCAGAATATTTTAGGCATATTATGTAAAATTCCAATTTGCTGCTTAAATTTAGATTATTCGTGTCATCACTTTTAAGTAATTAATGAGAAGTACGATATACTGTATCACAATCAATATAATGACTCAATCTAATGTCTTCATATGTTTGGTATGAGAGTACACTACATTGTACAAAGTGTTGAATAAAGAGAAAAACACATTTCTATGAGAGCAGACTGACTGACCTGAGAGGAGTTGACAGCACAATAGGAACACACACTCAAGCAACTGGCAATGGCACAACACACCAGACATCACATATTTCACAACCCCTCCAGGCTCTAATGCAGACCTGTTTGAAGTAAGTGACAGACAGTATGCATTGGGGCAGTAAATAAACCAATAGGAGATTTACTCTCCGGGCTCTTGACTTGACTCCTTGAATTAATCACTTTAATGTCCAGCATGTTTTAATTCAGTGTGATTAATGGGTTTTGTTGCAGCTCATCTGGCAGTAGCATGTGTAAAAGTAGGTTGTGTCTAGAGTAGTGCACTATAAAGGGAATAGGATTGCATTTGGGATGTATTCAGAGAGCGATCCAACAGCGAGCAACCTCATGATCGGCACTTTTAAGGATTCTTCATAAATCTAGGCACTCTCCTCTGGTCCTCCTGTGCGTGGAACTGCAGAAAAAAAGTGATTGAGACAAGAGAGAAACTCATAACTTCAAAGCATCTCTATGATGAGAAGAGGCTTGAACTTTTCAAATCCTCTCCATGTTAACTGCCTGTATGAAAGGGTAGTAGCCCTGCAGCTTACAGGCAGTCAGTTGGCTGATGTCGAAAACGTTTGCCCCATATGCTGGGGTGACTGAGGTAGAACTCCTATCCTATTTTACAGGTGTGGCATATAGATATCACAGAAATGCCTCTATCCTCAATTACAGAAGGTGCTACATTATGTTGTGTTCGCTAGACATTTTCTGTTGAAATGAATTGTATTTAATGTGTTCACTTAGATATAATTACTGAGACTCCTTGTAGTTCACCAAGTCTCAAATGGTGGGACACTGGAGATCAGAGGTCATGTCTCATATTTACAGTGGAGATTTAATACAACCTATTTGCATACTTTGCATCCTTTGTATTATTCTTATTAGCTTTTGAGGTTTTGTTTGGTCGACCTATGCCCTCTGGTCCTTGGCATGATGTTTCACACTGCTGTTTTTATTTATTGACATTCCTTCTGACAGCTGGGGAAGGAGAACTTCCATCACAACATACTACTCCTTAGCTGATAGCGTACTTGCATGGCAGATATTGATACAACAATTTTGTTATGATTCTTCAACGTATTACTCAACAAGCATCGTAACGCAAATTACTCAGACTCTAATATACGTTGTGTAATTGATATAGTTCTGCAGGGTTGACATTCCCTGTTGATCGTGTAGGATTATTTTATGTCACTGTTAGTAGTTCTAAAATATGGGGAATCAGTCGTTTAGAATAGAAATGGTAATTGATTATCTACTGCGTCTACGACCTCTATTCTGATTGACCAGATGTTTATTTTTTGTTGGAAGAGAGATGATTTGTAAACGCTTTGTCTCTTCGGTTGCGTTTACACAGGCAGCAGCTCAATTCTTTTTTCACGTTTTTGTAATAAACTTTTGTTACTTTGAACTGTCTGCATCTGGGGCTTCTCCTGAGCCGTGATAGTATGAACTGGCCATGACGGACCCAGCAGACTCGGACCAGCTCCGCAACGCCGTCTCCTCCCAAGGAGCCACCATTGGAAGGCACGAGGAGTTGCTTCGTTGTCTTATGGAAGGGTTCCAGACCTTGGCCGAATGCCATGACCGAGCGTTGAACACTTTGCTGGAGCAATTCCGCTGGTTGTTTGTCAGGCAGCCTACCATGAAGGGAACCTCCCAGCCCCTCAGTAACACCGCTGTTAGCAGCGCGGCTCCCCCAGCCACCCCGGTTTCCAGAGAACCCCACTTACCTCCCCAGAACGATTTGCTGGAGAGTTGGGAACTCAGTGTTCTCTCATCTTCGAGCTGGAGCCCTCCTCCTTCCCCTCAGACCGCTCAAAGATAGCATACCTCATCACGCTGATGTCCGGGAGGGCTCTTACCTGTGCTACGGCAGTATGGGAAGAGCAGTCGGCCGTACGCTTAAGTCTGGAGGAGTTTGTTGCGGAGGTGAAGAAGGTTTTCAATTCTCCATTGTCCGGGAGAGAGACTGCCTGGAAGTTACTCCAGCTTCGGCAATACTCCCGCATTGTGGCAGACTATGCGGTGGATTTCCGCACGTTTGCATCTGAGAGTGCCTGGAACCCGGAATCGCTGTTCGACAAGTTCCTGCACAGATTATCTTAGGAAGTTAAGGACGAGCTAGCAGCCTGGGAACTACTGACGGATCTCGACTCACTCATCACCTTGACCACGTAGGAAGGAGAGGAGGTTCGATTTCACTCGCCCGCCCAAGGATTCCACCTCGCCTCCGAGGCATCCCAGAAGTCCCCAACGTCTCTGTTGCTGAGAGAACCCGAGGCTACCCGAGTTCCTCTGAGAGTCTCCGAAGTCTGCCGATTCCCCTCTTCTCGAGCCGATGCAACTTGGCGAAGCTAGGCTGTCTCCAGCTGAACGTTTACACAGGTTTCACACGAAGAGTAGCCTGTATTGCGGGATTACTTGTCATTTTGTGTCCTCCTGTCCACTAAAAGACCAGGCTCACCGGTAGGGGTGAGTACTCTGGTGGGCCATACTTTTCCTCTCCCCTTACTCGCACCATGCCATCCTGCTGTGGGGAAACCAGTCAATCTCTCCAGGTGGGAGTTTTAAACTCCAATGGGAGTTTTATGGACAATACCCTGGTGTCCGAGCTCGGGATCCCCACTCAGTCCCACTCCATCCCCATGGACGTTAAAGCACTGGATGGGTGCTCTATAGGCCGGGTTACCCACAATACCACTCCCATTAACCTACGAGTGTCAGGGAACCACAGCGAGGCTATCCAATTCATGCTGAATAAGTATTTTTTTCTTCTTTTTTTAACCTTTATTTAACTAGGCAAGTCAGTTAAGAACAAATTCTTATTTTTCAATGACGGCCTAGGAACAGTGGGTTAACTGCCTGTTCAGGGGCAGAATGACAGATTTGTACCTTGTCAGCTCGGGGGTTTGAACTTGCAACCTTGCGGTTACTAGTCCAACTGCGCTGAAGTCAGCGCAGCCTGCCATGGGACGTCTGCCTGTGGGCTCGGATGTTGCCCCGGACCTCTCCTCCATTCCCGCAGAGTACCAGGACCTCCAGGAGGGTGTTGGTAAGGCCCAGGCCACTTCGCTTCTTTCACACTGACACTATGACTGCAGGATTGACCTTCTCACAGGCACCACACCACACTGGGGACAACTGCACTCTCTGTCGGTTCCGGAGAGCAAGGCTATGGAGACCTACGTTGAGGACTCCCGAGCTTCAGGGTGTGTCCGTCCTTCTGCCTCCCCCGAGGGTGCAGGGTTCTTCTTTGTGGAGAAGGACAAAACCCTGTGCCCATGCATCAACTACCGGGGCCTCAATGACATCACGGTTAAGAACTGCTACCCGCTACCACTCATTGCTTCGGCCTTTGTGTCGCTCCAGGGGGCCACCATTTTCTCCAAGTTGGACCTGTGGAATGCCTACCACCTGGTGCAGATACAGGAAGGGGACAAGAGGAAGACTGCCTTCAACGTGGCCAGCGGTCACTACGTATATCTGGTCATATGCCTTTTGGTTGTGTTCCAGGCTGTGTTCCAGGCCCTGGTTAATGACGTTCTCGGTGACATGTTGAACCTCTTTGTCTACCTCGACGACATCCTTGTTTTCTCCTGCTTAGCCCAAGAACACATGCTCCACATCCGACAGGTCCTCCAGCACCTCCTGGAGAACCATTTTTTTTGTGAAAGCGGAGTTGTGCGAATTCCATCACTCCACCATCCCCTTCCTTGGTTACATCATTGTTGCCGGGAATGTACAGATGTATCCCGGAAAGGTGTGAGTAGTGGTGGATTGGCAGCAGCCTATGTCCAGAGTGCAGCTGCAATGTTTCCTGGGATTTGCCAACTTTTATCTCCACTTTATCCGGGGCTACAGCACCCTGGCTTCCCCCTGTCTGCACTCACCTCTCCCAAGGTCCTGTTCACGTGGTACCCAGCTGCTGACGGGGCGTTCTGGGACCTAAAGCACCGCTTCACCACAGCTCCCATATTGGTGTATTCTGACCCGTCCCATCAGGTTGTGGTGGATGCTGATGCTTCAGATGTTGGGGTGGAGGCTGTTCTGTCCCAGCGTTCTGCTCTGGACCTCAAGTTACATCATTGCGCCTTCTTCTCCCATCGTCTTAACGCCACAGAGAGGAATTACGATGTGGGGAATTGTGAGCTTCTCGCAATGAAGATGGTGTTGGAGGAGTAGAGGCACTGGTTGGAGGGGGAGGAACATCCTTTCATTGTGTGGATGGAAGACAAGAATAGACTGGAATATTTCCGCACTGCCAAGCGTATCAATTCCAGTCAAGCTAGGTGGGCCCTGCTTTTCACCCGGTTTAACTTCTCCCTCTCCTACCGACTGGGATCCAAGAATGTTAAGCCGGATGCATTGTCACGCCTCTATAGCCCTGCAGCTACACCCTCGGACTCCGAGACCATCCTTCCCACCTCGTGCCTGGCGATGGCACTCAGCTGGGGATAGAGAATCAGGTCCGCGAGGCGCAGCGTTCCCAGCCGGACCCCGGGTGGGGGCAGATGACCGGTTGTTTGTCCCTGACAATGTCCTCCCCTCAGTCCTGGAGTGGGCCCACTGTCTTGGGCAATTGGGCAAAATATCAGAATTGGGCTGCCTGTGTAAACGCAACCTTTTCTTCTATTCCCCTGAAAACCGTAAGCTTCTGGTTCCTCCGACCCGACTGAGAGTAGGAGAGAACTTGCCTGGCTACCCATGGCTACCCATCCACATCACTCCATCATGCCCATCACGCCCACTGTCTTGGGCAATTGGGCAAAATATCAGAATTGGGCTGCCTGTGTAAACGCAGCCTTTTCTTCTTTTCCCCTGAAAACTGGAAGCTTCTGGTTCCTCCGACCCTACTGAGAGTAGGAGAGAAGTTGCCTGGCTACCCATCCACATCACTCCGGCTAAACTGAGCGTTTCTTCTCCACGACGAGTCTGGATTTGCCTTTCTCCCCTACGACTTTTAAAAAGATAATACATTTTGTACATTCTGATTGGCCCAACCCACCAGTTTCTGGGACCAATCTGCATGATGATGTTTTCAACTTTGATACTGTGATTAGTTAGAGACAATCCAATCGCTGATAAAAAAAATGGTACAATGTCCCTCATTTTGAAGTCAGACAAAGAACTTCTAGAATGGCAGTTTCAGACTGAATGTATGTAGCAATCGATAGAGCAGCGGAATTACATTCAGAGTGAGTCGTCAGGTAAGGAGAGAATCGGAAGTATTTGAGTTGATGGCTGTGAATGTGGTCGGCTCGAGAGAGTCATCTATCCACAATCTAAAGAACCCTCAAACTACAATAAATATCCATGAGCTTGAAGGGTATTTCTTCCAGAGTAAGGGAATCCTGTCTATGCTTAACCGTAACTGAGGTCTGGGTTTGGACTGTACACTTTCTGTGCTCTGCTCAGCAGTACACGGCACAGACAGGGCTGAGTATCAAAAAGCACCCTATTATTCCCTATATAGTGCTACTAACTACTTGGTGAAAAGTAGTGCATAGAGCATTGGGGTCCATTTTGGACATCACAACGGTTTTACGCTGTTTCTCCCCATTCTCTGGATCTGCCCAACATGTTAGGAGGTGCTTCAGTGTTTACTAACCGTAGGCAATGAGTCTACATGTCGTCTTCCACTGGTAACAGAACAAATTTGGACTCCGTCAGAGATAATGTACCAGAGGTCATGCTCAAGAGTGATCTCTTCTGAGATTACTCAGGAAACCAGGGAGACCTTAGTAGCCAAACCAGGAAACGGAGCAGTCAGACCAGGAAGCGGGGCAGTCAGACCAGGAAGCGGGGCAGTCAGACCAGGAAGCGGGGCAGTCAGACCAGGAAGCGGGGCAGTCAGACCAGGAAGCGGGGCAGTCGGACCAGGAAGCGGGGTAGTCAGACCAGGAATTATTGCAGTCACACCAGAAAACAGGGCAGTCAGACCAGGAAGCAGGGCAATCAGACCAGGAAGTAGGGCAGTCACACCAGGAAGCAGGGCAGTCAGACCAGGATGCAGGGCAGTCACACCTAGCAGCTGGGCAGTCAGAGGGACAGTCAGTTGTGGACTTTGGACCAGATGGTACTGACTGGAGCATGCAGCTCTTTATTTCATAGTGTGTATCTGGAATGACACCCTGTTCCTTATTTAGTGCACCACTTTTGACTGGGCCCCATATAAGGAATAGGGTGTCATTTGGGACACACCTATAGTAATTACACTGGCTTTAATAGCAACCTGCCTGGTTTTCCCAGCTTTATCATGCACATTGTACAGTACTTGTGCAGTATGGAAATATACAGTGAGGTTCACATTTATAGCCGCAATAAGGAAACAAGATGAAGGGTTGTTTACTAGTTAGTGTATCTGGTCGTAAGAGACAGACGTCTGGTTCCAACGAGGATTAAACAAATCAGACATGTCCCTTTTAAATAAACATGTTGCTGACTCTCCCAGCCAGAAAAGTGTGTGTCTAGAGCTGGTGAGAACATAAACACAACCACAAAGTCAAAATATTTCCTCCGCGGAGCTTCTTACTCCATTCTGATACATCATTATTCATTCTAAACAGGCCAGAGCCTTGTGTATGGGCCTACATCCATCCACACCCACCCAACACATGTAGCACAGACCACGTCAGTCACTCCCATGGACATCAAACACACACAGACAGGAATGCTGCAGCATATTTCAAAAATATGTTTTCGTAGACAAAGCAGATGAGTAATTACTGTACGATAGTTGCAACAACCTGGCTCTAGTTATCCAACCAGATCCAGTTCTACTAATTTATTGGTAAAGGACAAGGTCTATCAACAGATCCAACAAGACATCCAACATTTTTAATCAAGCCATTCACCAAGGACACCCATCACAGCAAGTTCAGTTTATGCTGTAAGTTACAGGACATAATTGATTGTTAGAACAGTTGTTGGAATGAAAACCAATGTAAATTGTGCTACTCTGGGACTAGAGATTGGCGCAGATAACAAAGTGATGTTGAGACTCTCAGAGGGAGAGAGGGAGAAAAAGACAAAGACAGATAAAAATACAGAGACAGAGACGGAGAGAGAGAGACAGATACAGAGGCAGAGAAAGAGGCAGAGAGAGACATACAGGCAGACAGACAAACAGACAGAGAGACAGAGAGAGAGCACGGCAGAGACAGAGACAGACCAGAGAGAGAGAGAGAGAGGGGGAGAGACAGACACAGACAGAGACAGAGACAGATTACGAGAAAATATAGAGACAGACCAGAGAGCAAGAAAAAGACCGAGAGAGACAGAGACAGAGAGAAGAAGAGAGGGAAAGAGAGAGAGATATGGACTCAGCATCACCATGCAATTACCATGGAATTGCCCATTGGGAAAGATCAGTCTTGTTCACATTAGCATGAGACAGAGAGACAGAGAGAGAGACAGAGAAATAGACAGAGAGAGAGGGAGATGGGCAGAGAGAGAGAGAGAGAAATACAGACACAGACAGAGACAGATAAATAGACAGAGAGCGAGAGAGAGCGAGAGAGACAGAAAAAGAGAGACAGAGAGAGACCGAGGCAGAGAAAGAGGGGGAGAGCGAGAGATGCAGAAAGCTGTGGGTTGGCAGCGCACTACATTGCTGCCTGCCATAAGTTGAGGGACAGTGTCTGACAGACCAATCAACCTGCACATGTACTTTACTGTATGCTTATTGTTATATGTATGGTTATTTTGACCCTTGGTTATTGTTGTTACTGTTGTCCTGTTGACAATTTTGATTCTCTTTTTTTTCATATTGAAAATATACTAAATAAGCTTTGGCAATATGTACATTGTTACATCATGACAATAAAGCAAATTTAATTGAGACAAAAGAAAAATAGAGAGACAGAGACAAAGAGAGAAACAGAGAAAGATATAAAGACAGTGAGAGAGACAGAGACAGAGAGATAGACATAGAAAGAGAGAGAGAGAAATTCAGCCTCACTTTACCATGGAATTGCCCATTGGGAAAGATCAGTCTTACTTGCTCACGTTAGCATGAGAGAAAGAGATAGAGACCGAGAACCTGGCTCCCTGTAGAGGAAAGGCTGTGCAACCACTGCACCACAGCAGAACCTGAAACAATGCTGCATTTCCTGACAAAATGTAAAAAATATTAAACAATTATATGACAATTAGTGTCATTGCTCCAAATTTGAAACCCTTATTCAAGGGCTCAGAGAGCTGAGATGAGATGAGGGAAGGTGTCTGACAGACCAATCAACCTGCACATGTCCTCTACTGTATGCTTATTGTTATTGTTCAATGTATGGTTGTTTTGACCCTTGGTTAATGCTGTCACTGTTGTTCCATTGACAATTTTGAATCTTATTATCTTAATTGTAAATATCGAAAGTAAGCTTTGGCAATACATACAGTGCCTTGCAAAAGTATTCGGCCCCCTTGAACTTTGCGACCTTTTGCCACATTTCAGGCATCAAACATAAAGATATAAAACTGTATTTTTTTGTGAAGAATCAACAACAAGTGGGACACAATCATGAAGTGGAACGACATTTATTGGATATTTCAAACTTTTTTAACAAATCAAAAACTGAAAAATTGGGTGTGCAAAAT